>NW_008348089.1:3999185-4004546 GCF_000622305.1 Nannospalax galili | reverse complement strand
TGTGTGTGTGTGTATGTGTGTGTGTGTGTGTATGTGTGTGTGTGTGTGTGTGTGTGTGTGCAACATATCTGCTTTTCTGTATTTCTGGAGTATGAATGGGGCTTGATTATATGAGTATGTTTAGAAAACAAATTATGAAAAACAAAAAGATAAATGACTGGTCTTCTAAAACAGCAGGGATAGTGAGAAAGCTTAGGATAGATTTACCCAGTGATTTAGCTGCACAGATTCAAACCTCCTGATGTGTGTGTGTGTGTGTATGTGTGTGTGTGTGTGTGTGTGTGTGTGCAACATATCTGCTTTTCTGTATTTCTGGAGTATGAATGGGGCTTGATTATATGAGTATGTTTAGAAAACAAACTATGAAAAACAAAAAGATAAATGACTGGTCTTCTAAAACAGCAGGGATAGTGAGAAAGCTTAGGATAGATTTACCCAGTGATTTAGCTGCACAGATTCAACCCTCCTGACTGCTTCCAATGAGCCGTGCACTGCTGTAAGTGCTGTATGTGAACTATCTTACACAATTCCTTTAAGTCTCTTGAAAGTTGGTACTTACTGACATAGCTGACCCTGACTAGCCATGCTGGGACTAGAATCTGTGTGCTAAACTATTCTAGGACACTGCCCATCTTTAGGCAAATGTTAAGTGGGAAATGGGTTCAGTCTCTTCAAACATGGAGGAATGTAGGTGTCAGAAGAGGGGGAAAATGGCACATAAAGAGAAGTTCAACTGAGAAACAGGAGGAGCAGGAGTCAAAACAGAAGATAGAAAACAAGCAAGAGGCTCTGAGGAGGCTTATCAAGAGCCAAGAGAAGGAAAGACAAAGAAATATATTGAATACCAAGCTATGTGTGTAATTAAAATTAAACTAATTTAATCTTACATTCAGCATTTTTATTTTTAGGACAACATATGGCAATATTAGTTTTGAAAGTTTGTCTATTTCCTTAGTATATAGCTTCCAGGAAGAACATCAACTGCTCTTTAAAATGTTGTCCCCTCTCCCATAATGTTACTGTCATGTAGAAGGGTAGTTATACAACAAAGATGAAAACATGTTGAGAAGACATTGGTTGAAATACTTGATTGTAAGGATAAATACAAAAAAGAATAAATTATGCTGGGTATGATGGCATACACCTATAATCCTAACACTCAGCACTGCAGAGGCAGAGGTAGCCAGATCTCTGTGAGATCAAGGCCAGCCTGGTCTACATAGTGAGTTCCAGGCTAGCTGAGGCTACTGGGAAACCTGTCTCAAAAAATGCACCCCCCTAATTATAAATTATTAGATATGGAAACCTTGTCAAAAAAGCATTATTCACCCTAAACACCTCTATTTTTTATTACACTGTATTTCAAATGGAAACTTTTGTTTCCTGTGGAGATTTTTAAAAGATATTTTGGGAAAAAAATAAAATTATGAATGGTATATAAATTACTGAATAGTTATTTCATCAATAAAATTGTAACCCATCAGATTTAAATGAATTTGCTGTCCTCTAAGGAGATGAAATTACCACATATTTATTTATGATTTTTATTGAAACACACCAATGAGCTTTTAAAGCTGCTATAGTCAAGAAAAATTTAAATTTTAAATATTGATTAAATATGGAATATTTATTTTTCTTTTCTTCCCTTTGTGTTCACCTATGGTTTAAAAATTCTTTCATAATTAGTTGGAAGAAATGACATTTTAAAAATGGAACCTTTCACTATATTAGTTTAAGGGGTAAGGAATCCAAGGATTAAAGTACTTTGAATACATCAGAATGATAATCCAGCCTCTGTAATGTCTGTTTTTCTCTAGTGATATATTCATTTTCTTCTGCTCCTGTGTTCCAAATGAATACTTCCTCTTGGTATCTGTGTTTTTTTTGGTTAAGGAAAGAAGACTCTAATGAGTGCTTGATATTTTGTTTGGTGACACAAAAGCACAATTCTCACCTCAAAGGGGATAAGAGAGTTTATTCTGGAGCCAAATATGAGTGACCATGACCCAGGAACACACATTTAGTTTATCCCAAATTTCATGTTCTAACATCATAACAGTTTCATGAAATTTTTATAGTAACAGAACAAAGAAAGCTCAAATACAGTGTTAGAAACATAAGAGAGGTGCATTATAGTAAAGGGGAGAGAATTCTGATGTAGGCCCTAGATGCTTTCTGACAGGCTTCCTAGCCCTTGGGTGATTAGAAGCTGGTGATCTGTTAAGTTAACACACCCAAAAGGTCATATTAGTCGTAGAATGTTAAGTCAGACAGCTAGGCAAGGAATGACTATTTAGGGGACTAAAGACAGCCCAAGATAAACTGTAATTAGGCTCTGGACCTGTAACATTTCAAACTCTTCACAATCTTTGAAGTGGTAATCAGTTCATCAGCCTTAAAGGACATTCAGCTGAAGATGAAGGTTGTTTTTCTGGGAACTTTTATTCACAATTTGCTCTTTTAAAATTTTTTCAATAAAGCCTTTTAGAAAAAAAAGCACCAACATCTCTATCAACAGTTAAAGCCAATCTCTAACTCCCAGAAATATTTCTACTTCAGCTTGGGGGTTTCCAAGGATTCAGCTTACCAAGTAAAGTCTTAGACAATTTCTATAGTACATATAATCCCAAACAAGTGCCAGTCTAAAGCATTCGAAAATCAACAGATAGACTCACTCTTTTTTTCTCCGAAAGGTAACTTCTAGTACATTTAGAGTGATGAGAATCATATTATAAAACAATACAAAGAGAGCTCTCTCTTAGTGAAAGGAAGTGTTCAAATAAATATTAGATTTCAAAATGTATACCATTTTCTGAAACTATAGTCTAGTATCTATATTTTAAGGTTTGTGTCTTCATATTAAGCATCAATTAAGGATGGCTTCCTTCTCACATCCCATGACAACTCTATTCATTAACAAGAATAATATATTTACTGTCATATAGATACAAAGGACAAGTCCAACCATAGATTAAGAAACTACACCCATATGTGCACTCAAACAAGACAAAAGGCATTTTGTTCCTTAGTAATCTCAAGGAACATGCTCTTATCAGTTAACCTTCAGGCTGTAGTAATCACATAGGTTCACACTCCTTAACAGCATGTCAGGAAAAAGACATCAAAAGAATTTTGTTATATAAGTTTTCATTTTTGAGTGTAAATTCTATTTTTCTTAAGGAAAGAGAGTAAAATATAAGGCTAAATAATCCTACATATTATAAAAGAAATTTTGCTGCAGTTTATTAGGAATAATTATTTCAACTTAATTTTAAGAAACCAACGTGCTTTTAATAAAAGGAAAAAGAAGGGGGAGGGAGAGTATAAACAAGGAAAGGGAGGAGCAGGAAGAAGAGGAGAAGGCAGAGGAGGAGGACAGGCCTTGTAGGAATGAATGTTTCCATTACTCTGGGACTAATTGGCTAGGTGGACAACTGTCTATAGGATGTGACACTTTCCAAATTCATGTCTAACTCTCCCTGCAGCAATCCTTGCTCATTACAACTTCATTTTGTGTAGAAATAGAAGAGAAAGGAAAGTAGTTAAGAGAAGCTTGTTAGGTTCTGTGTTTGATGGGAGAAAATGTTGACACTATGGATTAAAGTGGAGTTGTTATTTATGTTGAGTCATTATTCATCCATCACTAGTTTTCACTAATGAAAAGTTAGCAATGGCTTATCCCACAAAAGATCAATCCCATTCTAGAGTAATTTGTAAAGTTTAGAGACAGCTATGAATATAAATGGTACAGTTCATTGGGTCTAAAATGGACACTCAAAACTGACTAATCAAAATCTAATTTCAGTTGTGGCCTAAAATAGAAAGTAAGAACCCCCAAATCCTCTTCACCTGTCTCAAATTCATGCCTATTATTTTCTTCTGTAATTTGTGTATAGCATTGTGGCATAATAACAAAATGCTGTGTGACTTTTCCAAAAGAAATTAATAAGCCATTATTTAGATACCCAAGGCAAGCCACTGACAGCAAATCAAAGAAATGATTCCACCAACCATGGCTTGTTGCACTAAGGATTTTATTATAGATGCTTATAGGGGCATATGTGACAGGTCACTTATAGGGGTATGTGACTCAAAAGCAGCTGCATTATTGAAACATCCCAGCACTGTATGGGAGATTGACAAAGCTGTGACCTTGGAGCTCCCTGCCCAACTCCTAGGCAGACATTCCTTCCTGAGATCTCTCCCCTCATTCTCCCGTCCTGTTGTTTGCTCTTATATAGCCTTGGGAAAGAATGCTATGAATCCTGTTACTCTCTGAACATCCTGAAACTGTAAGTTTCTTTAGCTTCCTGGTTCTTATCCTTGCATCCAAGAAGGTTTCAATTTAGAGGACACAGCTACATAGCACAAGGGGACACTGAAAACCTGGACTCCTGTAGGAGAATATTGGCACAAAGAAGTTCCAGTGAAGAGATTCCAACTCCATACAAAGCAAAAGACCAACTCAAATTAAGAGAGCAATTTCATTTGTTGTTGCTTTTCAGTGTCTCGAGTTACAATGTTAAGTCATTTATTTGTGTTCTTTCTGATTTTTTAATGTAGGCAGTTAGAGCTATAAACTTCCCTCTAAGGACCGCTCTCAATGTGTCCAAGAGGTTTTGTTGTGTCGTATTGTCCTTTTCATTTAGTACATGAATACTTTTATTTCTTTTTTAATTTTTCCTTTGACCCATTCATCATTCAGGAATGTGTTGTTTATTCTCCATGTGTTCATGTGGTTACTGGGGTTTCTTCCAGTGTTTAAGCTTCATTGCATCATGGTCTGATAGAGTGCATGGAATTATTTCAGTCTTTTTGTATTTGTTGAGGTCTTTTTTGTGCCCTAGTACATGGTTGATTTTGGAAAACATTCCATGGGGTGCTGAATAGAAAATATATTATTTGGTGCTTGGGTGGAATAGTCAGTAGATGTCTGTTAGGTCCATTTGATACATGGTATTGTTTAATTCAGATGTCTTTCTGATAATTCTCTGTCCTTTTAACCTATCTATTGGTGACAATGGGGTACTGAAGTCCCCTGCTATTAATGAGTTGGGATTAATCTGGGTCTTAAAGTCCTGTAGTACTGTTTTTATGAAGTTGGGTACACCAGAGTTTGGTGAATATATGTTCATGATTGTAATATCTTCTTGGCTTATTGTTCCTTTGATCAGAATGAAGTGACCATCTTTGTCTCTTCTGATTAGTTTTAGTTTAAAGTCTATTTTATCAGATCTTAGAATTGCAACACCTGCTTTTTTCATAGGATCATTCACTTGGTATATTTTTTCCCATCCTTTCCCCTTAAGGTAATGCCTGTCTTTGTAAGTGATATGAGTTTCTTGCAGACAATAAAAAGAT
>NW_008348089.1:3992837-3999084 GCF_000622305.1 Nannospalax galili | reverse complement strand
CTTCATTAACTTTATGTAACCTCTTGCATATAGCTGTTCCTTTCTTCAGCTCTTTGTATTGCTTCAAGAACTCTCTGAAATGCTGGTTTTGTGGCCATGAATTCTTTCACCCTATTTATGTCATGGAAGATTTTTCCTTTCCCTTCAACTATGATAGACATTTTGGCTGGGTAAAGTAATCTGGGTTTGCATCTGTGGTCATTTAGAACTGGGAATACTTTGGTCCAGGCTCTTCTGGATTTCATAGTTTTCACTGAAAAGTCAGCTGTAATCCTGGTGGGTTTTCCTTTATATGTGACTTATTGTTTTTCTTTTGCAGCTTTCTTTGTTCTGAATGTTTAGTGTTTAGAATGAGTCATAGAAAACGACTGCCTGTTTTGAAATCCTTTGCTCTCCTGCTTAATAGTTGTCTAACACTGACCTTGGTTCATATTTTTCTTCTCTGTGTTACCATTTGAAGTCTAGAAAATAGAGCTGGAAATGGCATCTCATGTTTGTGCATTGTTTGTTGAATTTTTTTAAGGTAACTAATCAAATTTAATACTTCAACTTAATTTGAAACTAAAATTGAAGTTGCACTAATAAGGAGATATTGAATTATAGTGCCCTATAGCTAGCAGCATTTGTGGAAAAAATTAGGGTATATGGAACTGCCTAAACTAAATGGCTAAGGAAATCTAACACTGCCACAACATTGTTCTATCAAGGCTAACAGATGACTTACTTTTATAGCTGTATAATGAAATCTTAAAATTCTATGAGATGTACATACTTGATTGCATACAGATATTAATTGATAGTATAAATGCATGTCAATATCATCAAAAATTCTCACTCTATGTCATTATGACAAGTAGGTACACATTGCTGCAAAAAGTATGAATAAATGCTAAAGATACTGAGTTTTTGTAACTTTGCTGATTATATATAATAAAAGAATTTCAAAAACAGCATGAACATCCAAGTGGAATATTATAATTACAAAAATATAAAACTATATAGCTGCTGACATTTTATATTCAAGTATGTCTTATAAAAGACAAGCGTTAACTATTGCTTTTCTTAACCCGATGTATATACGTGAAATATTTATAAATACAATATCATTTTTGATAATTTTTATTGAATTATTTGTATTTCATACAAAACATTTTAATCATCTTTATACCCTTTCCCCATGGCACTCTCCCATAGCCCCCTGAGAGGAAATCATGCATTCTATCATTTGTGTTAAGACCTATGAATTCAAGTTAATGTCCCCAGCTTTCCCTCAGTGCAAGTTCATCTGCTGAGGTCGGTCAGCCTATCTAGAGTCCCTCCCTTTAAGATCAGCTCTTTCTCATCCAGCAGTAATCAGCTGCCAATAGTTCCTCATTAAGTTTGGGGTCAGCTGCCCATTTCCACAGTTCTGCGCTGGGTTTTTGTCTGCTTGAGTTTGCATGGGTCTTGTGCATGCTGACACCATTGCTGTAGATTCAGATGATGTCATTTTTAAATGTTATTTATATAATGTTTATGCGGTTTCTTCCAATAATAATTTTACTACTAAAGTTATAGATGCTTATTAAAATTAATATACAAGGGAAAATTGATGAGTTAGAAGAATTTGAACTCAAATTCAAAAAACGTATTGACTGACTTACATGAACTACCTAAATAGAATTGTTTGACCATGTTTCTAATATGAAGATAGAAAAGGTGGCTCAGTGGTAAAGACCATGTACTGCTCCTCCAGAGGACATGAGTTCAGTTTCCAGTGACCACATCAGGCAGTTCACAACAACCTGTAACTCCAGCTTCTGGGGGATCCAAAATATCTGGCTTCTGTGGGCACATGCAGTCACATGCACATACCCATGCACAGTCGCACATATATATGCATAATTAAAAATTTTAAAAGATAAGAGATGTTTAATACAAGTGTTTCTGAAAGTTTGGGTATTATTTTTATATCATCTGCAAAATAGAGAAGAATAAGGGAAAATTTTTGTCAACAATAAATTAAAAACTAAAATGTTAAATTTTTCTGGGGCTTCAACTCAAGGGAAAAGAATTTTGTTTCTAGTAATCATAATTTTACACATTTAAATTTACATGCTAGATATGTTTAAAATATATAATTCAGCCTAAAAACCTACTGAAAAATTATACATACAATATCCGTATGTGTGTCTGTGAGTATAGCTGAAGACTACATAACAAGAAACAGTGCCAGACAGGAGAAACCTTCCTTTGGCCAGGGTTGTCCAAGAGACTCCCAAAATTACACAGGTTATTGACAGTCCTTGATTAACTCCCAGATCTTCATGATAAGACCCTGTTGCTCAAGACTGGAAATACTTTTGACACAGGATTTGGAGCAATGGCTCTGGAACTGACTTAGAAGCCACCTCCCCTGAAGGCTAGCTCTCATAGCTTTGGAGAGCACTATGCAAGCTGGAAAGGGAGAGCATCAACTGATGGTCCTAAAAACCACATCAATGACCAGCACAGCAAATGACACTGGTGCAGTAGTGGCACTTTTATCTTGGGGGTAATCAACAGCTACCTAATTGGACTTACAGGCCACTCAATGGGAGGAAACTCATGTCTGGTACTGTAAACCTAGCCAAATACACATATCTGGAGAGGTCAAAGATCTTAGAGAAAACCCCAAGGCTCTCATATCCCTAGACAAGAATATTTCCTACCATGTGCAAAATATGGATGCTTAAATTTACAGATAAGTATCCCAGTCACCACCCATCAAAGTAGCTTCTTTTTCAACAGACAGAGATTATTATAGAGTTACACCACTGGTCACTCACAGAGATTCTCTATGAATTGTCCAAGCCTAAGTGGCACTTCTAGGGTGCAACCTCTACCCCTAAGACTCACGGAGCATACAACAATGGATGAAGGGAACACTAATGCATCTTTCAATTCTCATCAGTGAAGCTCCCTCATGCAACAGTGAGCCAGGAACACAAAAGGCCACAAATGGCCAAAAAACAAAGAACAAGAGCATGCAAAGTGTGGGTCCTTGGACAGGTCTCCTATATTGAGGTACACCCTCTGCCCTGGGGCTCAGGGAGCATTGCCGAGGAGGGCGTGGGTAGATTGTAAGAGCCAGAGAGGAGGGGCATGACCATATGGAAATGGTCCTTTAGGTGCCTAGGACCCATCTCATACAAACCTACACCAATGGTGTCAGTATGCACAAGACCGATGCAAACTTAGGCAGACAAAACCCCAGCACAGAAGTGTGGAAATGAATAGCAGGCCCCAGTCTTAGTCGAAGAATTATTGGCAGCTGATTACTTCTGGGTAAGGAAGAGCTGATCTACTTGAAGAGAGAGACTTTAGATAGGCTGACTAAACCCGGTAGCTGAACTTGCACTGAGGGACATCTCAGGGCACTAACTGTACATAATATGCCTTAATACAAATGACAGAATGTTTGAACTCCAATGGGGGCTATTAGAGGGTACCAAAGGGGAAGGGGGTATAAAGATGATTTTCTATGTGAAATACACATTTCAATAAAAAGAAACATACACACATATAGATATGTAGATATATATAATTGAATGAAATGGGTACCAGGGAAGTAGGCTTTTTGACTCATGGATTTATACACAAGAGGAGAATGAGCTTTTTGACATTTTCTGTTGCACTGCTTATCCCCTTCTGTTTTTATCTAGGAGATGGATTATGTTTTTCAAAGTACCAAAGCAATGAAAATAGTAGTGAGGGTTCAAAGTTAGGATTATTGTCTCAGGTGGTATAAAAGAGCAAGCTAAGTCAACACAAAGACATAAAGGTGAAGGAGCATTTGCCATCGGAAAGGCTCACCTGTTAATCTTTGCTTTAGTGTGGCATTAGGAGGTTTATCTTCTGGTAATATGTAGGTGATGCCTTGAGTAATGTAGAACTAGATGAGAATATGGAATATAAAGCATTCAAGTATAAAAATATAAAGTACAGTTAAGATATGGAGTCAATTATAAATAAAGATATCAGTTATTAGTATGTTTCTTTATTTTGAATGAACCATAATCTTTTATTTAAGCTCTCTTTTTAAGCTATCAAAATAAATATTACTTGTCAATATTTTTTTTCAATTTTGCACCAAGATATGTACTTGAGCAGTTTCACAGGTACTGGTGTGTTTCTAGAGAAAACAGAATCTTCGAGTGCTGTTCAACCTTCTTGATCCTTACTTTTCCCCCCTTTCACAGTCCCCTGTGCTTCCTAAGCCTGAGGCGTATAAAATCATTCAGGGCAATTTAGATCCAAGTCTAGGCTGAAATGAAGGGTCCTTTCTGTTCACCTCTTTACCATTGGAAAGATCCCTTCCATTTGTCAGAACAGATCCTGCTATGATGTATTGTTATCAAGCAGGAAACTGGTCTGTGGTTTAGCCGGTGCCAGCGATAAGCAGCATAGCAGATGCCAGGCCTTGGGTCTTCTTACTCCTGCTTCAGTGTTCTTTCTATTAAACCATGTTGAATTTTTAAGAATGATTGTTTATTATTTTTATTTGATATGTATCAATATTTTGCCTGCATGTATGTAAGTGCACCTGTGTTGTGCAATGCCCATGGAGGTCAGAAGAGGGCATTGGATCCTGATAGTTTTGAGTTATGTAATGCATGACAGAAAGGGAGTACTGCTTTCTCTTCAAAGGTTAAAAGTAATAAGGCTGGGTGTTGTGGCACATGCCTTTAATCCTAGCACTTGGGAGGCAGAGGCAGGTAGATCCACTGTGTGTGAATGAGATTGAGGCCAGTCTGGTGATCTACATAAGGTCTACATGAGGGCTACAAGAAGACCCTGTCTCAATTAAAAAAACAAACAAACAAAAATAACAAAATAGTTTAAAAAATAAAAGAAATTCTAGGGCAACCTGTTAGATTCAAAGAAGACGCAAAACAAATAGGACACCAGGAGCTTTATGCTAGTCAAGACTTCCTGTTTCTTTTCATACTATTCAGAACCACATTACTCCAGAACTTCTTCCATTCAAAGAACTTTGCTACTTTACATATTTAAATATCCCCCCATTGGCTTCTTATCCTTCACTCCAAGGTAAATTCCAGAAGCACTTCTCAAAAAACAAAACAGAAAACCTCAATTTTGCATAGCCACTTCAATTGTTACCACATATTTTCTTTTTCCTTTGACCAGGAAATGCCTTAAAAGAAATCTACCCAGGGGTGGGAGAGATGATTCAGCAGTTAAGAGCACTGGGTATTCTTGTAGGGGACCCAGATTTGGTTCCCCACACCCACATGATGGCATTTGTAACTTCTCAATATTTAGTATTATCCTGGTAAGCCAAGAAAATAACAAGGGTCAATACAATAAATAAAGAAGGGGGCTGAAGTGATGGCTTAGTGGTTAAAAGCCCTGGCTGCTCTTGCAGAGGACCCAGGTTTGAATCCCAGCACCCACATGGAGGCTAACAACCATCCATAACTCCAGTTCCAGGGGATCCAAACTCTCTTCTGGCTTCTGTGGTCTTAGCACACATGACACATGTGCACTTGCATACATACAGTCAAAACCATTTATACAAATAAAATAAAAATAAATAAAAAGTAAATTAAGTAAATTAAATAAAGAAGCAAAATCTGTACTATTTTGCAAAAATAAGGGATGGGTAAACTAATTTGTATCTATGCCTGCCTTTGTAAATTACTAAATGTAGAAATGATGTAAATCAGGAAAACTTATAAGGCATGCATGATTTGTAACTAATATGAATATAATTTCTAGATTAGCTCTAATGGTAGTCTGCTTTAAAGATGAAAAATTATTTTTACATCCAAAGATAAGTGAGCTTTCCTCATGAACTGTTGCATTCCGGTTTATATATGGTTCATTTAGTTTTGGGGAAGGTTCAGATGATCCATCTTGTTAAATGAAATTAACTCATAGTGTATTTCTACTGATTACATGAAAAAAAATTTCTACAGCTAATTATTCCTTTATTTAACACTTTAGCTACTGGTCCAATAAGGAATCATGGTGTCTGCTTTTATTTGATTCACTAGATGATTCTACAAACTTCATCTTAGAGGCTATCTCCAGATCCATCAATCATCATACAATGTTTTGCTTTGATTTATGATTACCTGTGCTAAAGTTAAAAGCATGTTCTACAGTTAAAATTTTCAGGCATTGAAAAAATATCATCCTTCCACTACAGTATTACTAGCCTCATGTTTCTAGAAATACATATACCCCATAAAGTGTATATATA
>NW_008348089.1:3985822-3992781 GCF_000622305.1 Nannospalax galili | reverse complement strand
CTGAACATATTCTTACACATGATTTACATATATGCATAGGCACATAGAAATATTGTTCTATAACTATAAAGGGAAAGATTCAACTTATTTTTCAGTATACCTACACAATTTTATTTCTATTTTCTTATCTCAACTGATATTCTTATCCTTTCTGCTTTAGAAGACTTTGAATATTTCATAACTAATTTTCCCAATCATCTATTGATACATATTTAATTTTGAACAACGATTTACTGAATGATTTAAATCATAAATCTTTATAATATTTTCAAGGGATGAATTTTTGATGAAGAAAATCTTATTCATTCGGGTGTGGTGGCACACGCCATTAATCCCAGCATTCAGGAGGCAGAGGCAGTTGTGAGCCCCATACCAGCCTGTCTACATAGCAAGTTCCAGGCCATCTGGGGCTACAGGGAGACCCTGTCTCAAAAAAAAAAAAAAAAAAAAAAAAAAAAAAAAAAAAAACAGAAAATCTTATTCAAAATAAATCGCACATTTCAATTTCCATCCACTTCCTATAAATTTCATTATTTCATTTTTTTCCTTACACTTAAATAAAATTCTATTGTGTATATGTACCACATTTTCATTATCAATTCATCTGCTGATGGACATCTAGGATCAATCCATTTTCTAGCTATTATGAATGAAAAGAGCAATTATAAATATCTATGTACAAGTCCCTCCGTGGTTGGATATAGTGACCTTTGGGTATGTGCCCAGGAATTATATTGCTGGGTCCTACGGTAGTTTCATTTTTTAATTTTTAAAAAATATATACTATTATTTTTATTTTATGTGTATGTGTGTATTACCTGCATGTAGGTAAGTTCATCCGTGTCATGCAATGCCCGCAGACAGAAGAGGCTGTCAGATCCCCTGGAACTGGAGTTACGGACAGTTGTTAGCTGCCATGTGGGTGCTGAGATTCAAACCCGGGTCTTCTTCAAGAACAACCAGTGTTCTTAACCACGGAGCCATCTCTCCAGCCCCCATTTTTAAATATTTGAGACACTTCCACACTGATGTCCACAAAGGATATACTACTTTATCCTCACGTCAATGATGCTTAAAGTTCCTTTATCCAGATCTTCACCAACATTTTTTGTTTATTATTGTTTGTTTTCTTCATGGTGACCCTTCTGACTGGGGAGAAATGGAATCTCAGAGTAATTTTAATTTTCAGTTCTCTGCTGCCTACAGATGCTAAACACTTTATGAAATGCTTATTACAATTTGTATTTCTAATTTTGAGAAATTTCTGTCTAGATGATTGGTCCATTTAGTTTTATGATAATTAATTTTTTGTAGTTTCTGTATATACCAGATATTAACCTTTGTCTGAATTGTAATCGGCAGACATCTTCCATCCTGCAGGCTGTCTGTTCATTCTGTTGATAGTTTCTTTCACACTGCAGAAGCTTTGTAATCCTACATGGTCTGATTTGTTACCTTTTGGAGCTATTTCCTGTGAGTTCAATTCAAAAACATCTTGCCTATAGCTATATTCTGAAATATTTTTTCTTTAGCAGTTTCAGTTCTAAATTAAAGTTATTGATACAATTTGATTTTATTTTTGTACAGGTTGAGAGATATAGATCTAATTTCATTTTTCTACAGAACGGCATTCAGTTTTAGCAATGCTGTTTGTTGAAAAGACTGCCTTATTGCCAATGCATGATTTCTACACCATTGTCAGTATTTACTGTGTGAGTTAATCTATTTGACTTCTGTTCTCTTCCTGGTATTGCACCAGTATCATATTGTCATCAACACCATGGCTCTGTAGTGCTGTTTCAGATCAGATATCATGATGCCTCTGGCTGCTGTGTCGTCTGCTAGGAATCACTTTGGCAAGCTATGGTCCTTTGTGTTACAATGTGATTTTTAGGGTAGTTTTTTTCTAGTTCTGTGAGGAATGTCCGGAATTTTTTTAGTTATTTCTATTTTTTGAGAATTTAATACACGGATAGTGTATTTGCATCATTTCCACTCCACCCATTCCCCATCCATCTCCGCCCATGTCTCACCCCACTTCCTCTCAATTTCATTATGATTATTACATATACATGCATTATATATAAATATTTGTTTGTTTTAAACAAAAACATTTATTTGTTTTCATGAATTTAGTGCTGATCACTTGGAATTATACAACCTTGGAATTATATAACTTGGAATTATACAACAATTATATCAGGAAGCTTATCCCTGGAAAAACTGAATCCACCTCCCTCAGCATCCACTGATTTCCTCTGTAATCTTTGATAGGGATTTGCATTGAATAGATTGCCTTTGGTAGTATAACCACTTTTAAGAGCACGGAAGGTCTTTTCATCCTCTAGCATCTGCTTCAATTTCTTTATTCAGTCCCATAAAATTTCCCCTCTAAAGGTCTCTCATTTTCTTGGTTACGTTTATCCCAAGATTTATTTGTTTTGTTTTGAGTCTATTATAAAGAGGATACATTTCCTGAATTGTTTCTCAGAACATTTATTATTGGCATATATAGAAGCTGATTTGGTTATCCTGTTGTGTAGTCCACTACTTTTTTTGAAAGCATCTAATCAACCAGTTTTTTTGGTGGTGTTCACAAGATCTTTTAAGTATATAATTATGACTTCTGAGAATAAGATTATTGTAACTTCTTCCTTTTATTTTTGAATGTATTTATTTTTATTTTATGTGTATGAGTGTATTTGTGTAAGTGCACCTGTGTCATGCAGTGCCCATGGAGAACAGAAGAGGTCATCAGATCTCCTAGAACTGGAATTAAGGACAATTGTTAGCTGCCATGTGGGTACTGGGATAAGAACCTGGGTCTTCTGCAAGGACAACCAGTACTCTTAACCACTGAGTCATCTCTCTAAACCCCTTCTTTTTCTAAATTTTATCCTTTTTATAACTTTTATCTTATTGTTCTTGCTAAGTCTCTGAGTACTATATAGAATAAAGAAGGGAGAAAATAAATACTCTTATCTCATGCCAGATTTTAGAGGAACTAGTCTGAGATTTTTCCCTAGTTAGTATACTGTTTATTATAGGTTTGCCATATATAGCCCTCATTATTTTGTTTGGGATTGGTCAGTTGATTCATAGTTTCTTAAGGACTTTTTTCATGAGAGTATGCTGGTGTTTGTCAACAGCCTTTACTACATCTACTGAGATAATGTCTTTAAATCTATTATACGGTATATTACATTTATCAATTTGAACCAGTCTTCTATCCCTGGGATGAAACCAACTTAGGTGTGATGTATTATCTTCTTCATGTGATCTAGAATTTGGTTTCTGGGTATTTGGTTGAGAGTCTTTTGCTTCTGTGTTCATCATGGAGGGTAATCTGTAGTTTTCTTTTTTGTTGGATCTTAATCCAGTTTTGGAATCACAGTTATATTGGCATCCTAGAATGATTTTGTAGTGCCTCTTCCTTTTCCATTTTTTGGATAGTTTGAGAAGTGTTTGTATCAGATCATCCTTGAAAATTTGATAGAATCCAGTAGTAAATTTATTTAACTTCAATTTCCTTGCTTCTTTTTAGAAAATATTTTATTTTTATTTTATGTGTATGAGTATATTGCCTGCAAGTATGTGAGTGCACCCATGTCATGCAATGACCATGGAGGTCAGAACAGGACTTTGGATCCCCTGGAACTAGAGTTACCCATGATTGTTAGCCACCATGTGGGTGCTGGGAACTGAATCCCAGTCATCTGCAAGAGCAGCCAGTTCTCTGTTAAGTGCACTGAGTCATCTCTCCAGCCCCAATATCCTTGCTTCTTTATAGATCTGCTTATAAGTGTTTTATATTTTCTGCTTTACTTTTGATAGGTTACAAACTTTTGATAGTTTGTAACCACTCCCTTTTCATCTCTGTGATTTTAACTCGTCTCTCTCTCTCTCTCTCTCTCTCTCTCTCTCTCTCTCTCTCTCATCAGGAGCCAGCTGACCTTGTTAAATTTTTCAAAGGACCAGTTATCTGGTTATCTGAACCAGTTATCAGGCTTTTTTCTTCTACCCTTCATTCCTTTAAAATCTGTGTTACAAGATGCTGCTTTTAGGTTTGGCTTATTCTTGCTTTTCTGGAGTTTTAAGGGCATCATTAGGTTATTGATGTTTTCTCTGATTTTTTTTAATGCAAGCACTTACAGATATATTCTTTCTTAGGTTTGTCTGGCCTGTTCCTCACCGGTTCTGGAAGGCTGTCCTCTCATTTTCATCTAACAGTGGGAGTTTTTAATTCCCTTTCTGTTTTTTTTTTCCAGTGACCCACTGTCCATTCAAAACTGCATCATTTCGTTTCCAAGCATGCATTTTATAAGATTAGTCTTAGGGTTAATATCTAGTTTTCGTTCACTATGGTCTGATTGTATATAGGGAATTATTTAAGTCTATTTATTTGTATTTATTAAACCTTGCTTTGTAGTCTATGTGGTTAGTTTTAGAGAAGGTTCCATCATGCAACATTGATTCAAATTTCTGTGTTCTTCACTTGAGTGGACTATTTTGTAAGAAACTATTAAGTACATTTGGTACATGGTATAATTTAGTTCTGGGGTTTCTTTGGTGATTTTTTTCCTCCTTTGCTAATATGTGAATGGTTTATTTAAGTTTCTTATTATTACTGTGCCTGGACTTTCTTAGTCTTTTATGTCTTTTAGTGTTTGTTTATTTTACAATATTGGGAATTTCTAGATTTGGCACATGATTATTTACCATAGCTGTAGCTATGGCAAATGGTTCATTTTGCAATATGTAATGTCTCTCTTTATCTCTTCTGACTAATTTTGGTTTGAAATTTTATTGAATATGAGAATTTCTCTACCATCTTGTTCACAGCTTCCATTTGCTTGGTAGCTTAATTCCCAGTCTTTGATTCTTAGCTTGTGGGGTGTGGGTGCCTTTTTCAGCTGTGTGTTACTTGGACACAGCACAGAGCTGAGTTTAAAGCTATTTTTTTTTAATCCTGTCTTCTATTCTGTCTTTTAATAAGAGATTTAAGGCTATTGCATTCAAAATAATATTTCAAAAGTATTGGTCGTTGTTTCTGCTTCTGTTGTGTGTTGTTCTGGTTGCTTGTTTAGTTGTTAGTTCCATTCTTGTTTTCCCAATAGTGCTGGATGTTTGTTGCTGGACATGACTGATTCCTTCCCATTCTCATCTACTCATCCATCACTTTCATGGACTCTAGTCCATATATAAAACTGTTTTTCTTCTTCTTATGTGTATAGTATTCCTTAAGAATTTTTTGCAGTGATGAACTCATTGTCATCAATTTCCTTAATTTATTATGTTTGTCTTAAAATATTAAGGAAATTGTCCATCTATTTTAATAGGTCATTTTCCTGGGTATAGCAATAATGGCTGACAACTTCTTACTTCCAAGAGTTGAAATATATCCTTCCATCATTTCCTAGATTTTAGAGCTGCTAATGAGAAATCTGATACCATTCGGATATTCCTGCTTCTGTAGTCAGTCGGCATTTTCCCCTCACTGTTTTTAGAATCGTTACTGCTCTGTCTTTTCCATATCTTGACTTTGAAATACCTTGGAGAGGATCTGCTCTAGTCCTGTGTAATTGGAGTTCTAGATGCTTCCTGTGTTTGATGTCTGTTTCTTTTTGTGGGTTTGGAAATCCGGCCATGAGATTTTATCTCAGCTCCTTCCGTCCTATGTGTTCTTTGATTTGTTCTCTTAAGTACAACACAGACTTCTTCCGAGATGGGGTGGTATTCATTTATTTCAGTTTTCTTCCTGTGTCTGTATGTATTATTGTCTCCACCGTCCATTAATCCCTGATACTCATTATTTTCTTTGTCTGCTGAAGATGCTCTCTGCTGTATATTTGGTTGACTGATTCTTTCATTTCCATTTTCCTTTCACGTCCAAATTTCCTTGCTGAATTCTTCCTTCATGTTTTAAAATTTTTAGTCTAAGGTATTGATTCTTTTGTCTGTTTCGGTAATTTATTTTTCTATCACTTGAATTGAGTTTTTATCTATCACTTGAATTGAGTTTTTACGTTTCCTTGCCATGTCTTGGGTTAAATTCCTCATCTTTTTGAGATTCAATGACTGAATCTTCCTAAAAAGCAATGCTGTGTACTCACTGTCTTCCTCCCAGTGTTGCGATGTTGTCCATTTGTGAAGGTTTCATGGAGTAGTGTCTCACATTGAATTTTGTTGTATTACATTGCACATTGGGGGTGTATGTGTTCTCTGGTTTTTGAGCTCCCATTTTCTCACAGTTTTTGTTTGGTTTTATGTGAACCATTTTGGTAGGTTGTCTCTGCTTGAATCTATGTTAGGGAAAATGATAGTGAATAAACAGCAGTCTCAGTGTTAGCTGAAAAGAAAGATGCTATGCTCTTGATTTTTGTCTCCATTCGGTTTTTAGACTGATGTACTAGGGTCCTGTTTGTTGGGATGATGAATTTTGTCATTGGTAGAACTCTGGTGTTCATCAGCACTTACTCTGACATTTCTGAGCATGCTGCTCATGGAGCCCCAGCTCAGCGGGTGGGCTTTGGGGACTGCTCGCTGTATCTTCCACTTCAGTGACTGCCCTGCAGCTCTGCTTCTAATCAGACCTGGGAGCTCTAGTCTTGTTTTCAAACCTCTACTCTGTCCCTTGGATCTCCAGTCATCATTCTTTTGCGACCCCCTTACCGACCAACGCACCTCCATTTCAGTTGCTGCACATTTTAAATTTTGAGAATTATTGATGAGTTAGGAAGGAGAAGAATAGTAGGTAACAGGCCTTAATAAGGGAGATATGGATAAAAATTGGGTTAGTCTAAGGGAGGGGGGAGGGAAGGGTATATGAGGAACCTAGGGGATAAGGAGAAAGAAGAAACTCAACAGAGGTAGGATCATAGGAGCAAGGGTATTAGTAAGGAAGAAAGGGGGGGAAGTGGGGGCACCTTAAGTGGGAAACGATGATAGAGGGGTGAGAT
>NW_008348089.1:3983414-3984845 GCF_000622305.1 Nannospalax galili | reverse complement strand
CTGTGACCAGTGATAGTCATGTATATAGAGATTAGAAAGGCATGTGAAAACGTCTCAATGTCAAGATCCCTGAAATGAATTTTTTTTCTGTATGAAACTGTGTGTTTTGACAACGCAGTGGAGATCTTTTTTAAATGTTGGAACCTCATTTAATTTTATGTCTTATAGAGTTTATAATGAGTAAAAGATTATATAAGTGTAATAATTCATCTGTAAACCTAGAAATGTACAGCCAATTTTGAAAGAGATGTACCCTAGCTCAGAAAAATGTTATTGAATAGATTAATGCTGTTGTAATGAAATGCTTCTTTTAATTTAAAAAAAAAAAACAGTTTCACAATATTGTATCTCAAACCACTCTTTTCCAATGTGATAGGTTAAATTTTAAATTGTTTAAAGTATAATTATAAATTATGATCACTTATCTACCAAATAATTTTTATTGTTCTGGTATTTGAAGGCTTTAATGTATTTGTTTCTTTCAAATTTAACTTAATAATGTTAAAATCTCTGTGTTGTGGACTGGGAGGGAAGGAAACAATCAAAACACAATACTCATGTATGAATTTCTCAAAAAAAGGTAGAAAGAAATCTGTTATAATTTATTTGCCTGTTACCCAACCTTCCATCCTTCCGTCCTTCCTTTCTTCCTTCCTTCTTTCCTTCCTTCCTTCCTTCCTTCCTTCCTTCCTTCCTTCCTTCCATCCTTCCTTCTTTCTGTCCTTCCTTCCTTCTGTCCATCCTTCCTTCCGTCCTTCCTTCCTTCCTTCTGTCCTTCCTTCCTTCCGTCCATCCTTCCTTCCGTCCTTCCTTCCTTCCTTGCTTGCTTCTTTTTTTATTTTTTTATTTTTGTTTTTGTTTGAAATAGAGTCTTCCTGTAACCCTAGCTGGCCTGGAACTCAATATGTAGAACAGACTGGCCTTGATCTCATAGAGATCCACCTGCTTCTGCCTCCTAAGTGATGGGATTAAAGACACAAGGCCATTACACCCTGCTACCTGTTATATTTTTAAAAAATTTCACTCATGTTCATTTAATATTTTTATTTTGTATTTTGAAATTGGAAGTTTAATGTTTTCGAAACAAGCCATCAACATTTTTGTGTTATTTTATCACAGAGAGACCAAATGAATCTATTGACACAGTGCATAAATAATGAATCAGTGCCTTTTAAAAATTCATTTCAGTAATAGAGTCTCTTGAGTACACTTTGGTGTGCTACATATTGGATTTTCAACAGTAATGATTAGTGAGTTAAAATAATTTCACATCTTATCCAGGCACCTTTAATCCCAACACTCTGGGGACAGAGGCTGGCAAATCGTGAGTTCAAGGCCAGCCTGGTCTACATAGCAAGTTCCAGGCCAGCAGGGGCTACAGGAAGACACTCTTTCCGAAAAGAAAGACACACACACACATATTATATATAT
>NW_008348089.1:3972090-3983362 GCF_000622305.1 Nannospalax galili | reverse complement strand
GCTCATTTAACTTAATTCGTGTCCCATAACTTCATATAGTTTCCTAGAAGAACTGATACTATTGACCTTTACTGGAAAAAAAATCTGTAACTTTTAAAAAGAAATAAGCAATATTGCCTATAATCTATGCCATAGACTAGAGTGGTATGACCTGGAGCACTGAGCTAAGACAGTGAAGTAAGTACCTTAAGCCCAAATAGCCTTAAATATTTTCCACCGGGGGTTATTTTACCCTTCCTTAAGTTAAATGAGCTAAAAATGAGAGAATATGATGTCACATATACTATGCTTCTTGGATGTAGAGGAAAAAATAATTTAACTTTAAAAACTAAACAATTTATAGTGTCATAAACAAATACTAGATTAACTACAGTTGCACTTCTAGAGTAATCAAAAGTTTAAGTCTATAAAATTTATATAGTTCATTAACACAAAAGAAAATGCTAAATAAGATTAGTCAATTTTTTCTTGAAATTGTTTTTCTAAGGCAGCTCATGTTCTAGTGGGACAAAGAATAAAAGGAAAATCTCTACAAAAACAATTTACAAATCATTTCAATTAAGTTTCTTTATGCCATCAGATACTTGTAAAATAAAATAAAAAGGCAGATTCAGAATTACATTCTATGCCTCATTAATTCAAAACCTGTCATTTCTTTTTGAAAGTGCCATATTTTCAAGCCCTACTAAGATCATTTTAGTTCCCTAAGCCCTTTAATGAGACTCCTAAATGTATTATGCAGACAGAGTGCAACTGGATGAGAAAAATCTTTCCAGGAGACAAACGCATAGCAATTTAGTTTACGAGTGTATAATAGATTTACAGGGATTTCAATGTCAAGGAATGGTTTTGATTCTTTAGATATTAGTATGTAGCCATTGTAACATATGCCATACACTTCCATCCTAGAATTTATTATAATAAGTTAAAAACACTTCAATTTATTTAGTTATACAGTCGTGACTGATGGAAATTTAAAACTCCCCTGTAAAGTTTAAATTTTTCCTGTACAATCTATTTATTGCAAATAAACTATATTTTAGCATGAAATAAAAATTTCAAAAGATTATGTTTAAATATTATAAAAGCTCATGCATTTTACACTGTCACATGATTTAAAATTTATATTTTTTATAGTTTTATTGGTATGGTGATTTTAGTGGCAGATGAAATTGTCAAGATTAATGAAAGGAATCTCACTAGAAGACTGAAAGAATCTAGAAACATTTGTGTTTTCAAAGAGCACATCTCCATAAGAAAAATTTCTATGTGGGTAGGCCAGGTGCATTTGGTTTTAATCATTAGGATTCTACATTAACTTCAATAATAGATATCTATTAACCCCGTGAACTGCTACAGCCTTTATCCCATAAATCTTCTACTCAAAGGGATATGATAATAGTGCATTCCCTTCACCCTATAGATATGTTTGAATTTGTCTCAACATTTTTTTCATAACAAAATGAAGTCCTCTAGTTGTAAACCGATGATGGTTTCATTCTTTGCTTAAAATAGATTTAAGACAAGCAATATCAGGGAAGATTGGTTTGATCACCAATTCAGATGGCTCTGTTGCTATCATTTATCAAATAAAATCATAAAATATCTTGTCACTGAAATCTTAACAACAAAATTGAACTATCCTTGTATCATTGAATAGCTTAAAATTATAAAGCAGAAATGGGCTAGAATGCGAACAATTGTACTGAATTGCATAGAACCAACATAGCAACTTCTGAAGAGATGGGAGAAGTGACTAAACATTTGCCAGACTGTGAATTATCAAATTCTTGACAAGTCTTTTTACAATTTTAAAAATATTTTTGAATCCTTTCAGAATGTAATGCCACATATTTTGATCATATTTAGACCCTCTCTCTAATGCCCACTCTGATCCTCCCCTACTTCCCTACCCCCTCATTACATGTCCTAGATTTTTAAAGCTATAATAATGTTTTAATTCTAATTTTTCTGTTTTTGTGAATACCATACATGAGAATTATCTTCACATTACTTTCATCCCTCTAAGTCCCCCTCCAAATCATCCCATGTCCCTTAACTCCCTCTCAATTTTCTGTACTCTTCTTCCATTATTATTGTTACATATACATGCATATATTTACAAATACATATGTAACGCACTGAATTCATTTAGTGGTACTCATGTGTACCTCTGTTTAGGGCTGCCCATTTGGAATTAGATAACTTCTCATGGAGCTAGTCCCTGGAGAAAACTGATTTTTTTTTTTTTTTAAGGTCTATTGAGTTTAATTTGTGTCTGTAAATGCTCATCAGTGTGGATTGTCACCTGAAGCCTGGTTAACAAGAGTCACACCCTTAAAGAAAACTGAGCCACCCTCTCCCAGCAGCTATTAATTGCCAGCAGTTTCTTAGGCAGGTGTGGGGCTTTGTGCCACCCTCCGTGCTGGAAGGCTGTCTGACACAGGCCTGTGGAGTAAGGCTTGTGCATGTTGTCACAAGCACTGTAGTTTCATTTGGGCAACTGCCCATTTGTGTCCAGACAAAAGAGTTTCCTTGCATTCTTCCACCCCTGTCTCTTACAATCTTTGTGCCCCCTCTTCTGAAATGATCTCTGAGCCTTGGGAGGAGAGGTTGTAATATGGTTGTCCCATTTAGTGCTGAGCACTCTGCAGCCTCGTATTCTCTGAATGTTAGTCACCGTCTGCTTCAAGAAGAAAGCTCTGGTAATAGTTGGGAGAAGTACTGATCTATGAGTATAACAGTAAGTCATTATTGTTTTACAATGAATTTAAAATGTGTCTTTCAGAGTGAATTCTCATTTTTCATAGTTACATGTATTTAAAGGGGAGATGCAGCTTTGGTTACAGGTATTGAGCCACATTAATATGAACAAAATTAGTGTGTAGAAATTACTTTTAGTGATAGTATGATCCCGTTCATTACTTGAAAAGGAATGAAAAGTGAGGAAAGTAGGTAATGTAAGAGTTCCCTCAACAAGCTCTTCACAAAATTTAACTGTCATCTAGTAAAAACATTGCAATATCTAGCAAATATGTTTCATTATAAAGCAAATGTTTTCCCCTATCTTTTCCATAAATTACTAGTTTCCTTTTCAGCAGTTCTAATTAATTAAGATTTATTATCTCAATTGCAATGTTTTCCCTTTATTGAAATATTTCTGAGATTTCTCTTTAGAGTTTAATGTTTTTCTACATTAAAATCATTATAAAATATTCATAGCATACATTTGGCCTCATAGAATACTCCAAGCATAAGACAATGCATAGTCATTAGAGAATAATTTCTGCTCGAAGAGGAGCATTTGTCTCCTCAGAACAATTCTGTGCATTTCTTTTTAAAATATTTTATTTACTATTTTTATGTGTATGAGTGTATTTCCTGCATGAGTAAAAGTGCACCCGTGTCGTGCAGTGGCTGTAGAGGTCAGAAGAAGGTACTGGATCCCCTGACACTTGACTTATGAGGGTTGTTAGCCACCATGTGGGTGCTGGGAATCGAGCCTGGGTCCTCTGCCAGATCAGTCAGTGCTCTCAACCACTAAGCCATCTCTCCAGCCTAGGATTCTGTGCACTCTGCCTGGAAAGTCTTTATCTCTGAAGTTTGGCTTTACGTGTAGCAAAAAAGGATCTTCATGTTTTTACATTGGAAAATCGGTTCCAATTTATTTTCAGATTTACTTTGATGTTATAGAAATAAATGGTATAGAAGGAGGTGTGTTTGACAGATTGACAGTGTGTGTGAAGGTGTGTGTGGATGACTCGTGTGTGTGTGTGTGTGTGTGTGTGTTGGATGCATGTGTGCTTTCCAGTGTTAGCTTTCCAGCCGTCATTTTTTCTTGCTTTACGTCATTTATTCTTTTCATCTTAGAATTTCAATGCTCAATAAAACATGTTTGTGAATACTTAAATTTAAGAATGATCTAAGTGCTATTTCCACTTCTGATAGAAAAATAACATTTTATTGTAGAATTATATATGTGGCACTCCATAGGCAAAGCGAACTGTAAAACTTAGTCATGTAAACTTTGATACCTACACCAGTGCACTTGTTAACCTGTCTGCTAACTGAAAGTATGAAGAAAAGACAACAGGCTAAAAGCTTCCCATTTTTAGCTCACAACACAAAATTAGGCAGCAGTAAAGATGGAAGGGAGGCTGGTACAGATGTGAACTACAGATGTTAGTGTTGAAAAGAAAAAAATGGCAGTGAGCAAAAATGTCTCTTGAATATACATTGTTGGCAAATGAGCCATTGAGTGAAATCAACATATTTAAAAATTTTACATGCTAAATTTTTTTTCCATTTCTTTCTGAACTACTTTAAAAGCAGCAGTGCTTCTGCAGTGACTGTTTCCATTTGCTAATATTTATGCAATGTGACAACCTTAACTCTTTGTCACTGGGCACAGTGGCCCCACACATTATCAGACCCAGCCTGCTGCTGGTCCTGGATTGTCTCATTGATGTACAGTTATCAGACACTCTTTTTTGCATTTTACTCCTTTATTATTAACACTAACATCTACAAAGGAAGAACTAGAGAGACAATTAGAGGTGGGAGAGTACAACTTCTGATTGTGATTAAAATGTGATTATATATATATAACTGCATTATATATATGTGCATATATCATGTGAATATATATGTATATATCATGTGGGCTAAAATGCATGTTGCATGTCACATGGTCAGAGAATGTGTCCTATACTTAAGTCCTGTACAGAACTCAACCTTATTTTTACATTTATATGAAAACAAGATGTTTTTACCCATTCCTAATTACAATGAGAATATTCATTACTTTCAAAACACATCAATGATAGTGGCATGTGCTGCTATATTATCTGTGAAGATGATGAGAAGTAGCAATTAAAATATACATTGATTTTTACAATGAAATCTTAGCTCAGTAAACATTCTCTACCATCAAATTATTTTTATTAGGTTAGTTAAATATACTTGAACATATATGTATCTTATATTTTGCAGATATTTTTAATTAAATTTTATTTACTATTTTTATTTTTGTATATAAGTGTATGTATTTAAGTGCACCCATGTCACACAATGCCCATGGAGGTCAGAAGAAGGAGTAGGATTCCCTTAGAACTGGAGTTATGGACAATTCATACCTGCCATGTGGGTGCTGGGAATCAAACCCAAGTCTTCAGCAAGAGTACCCAGTGCTCAGCTATCTCTCCAGCCCCTGTAAAATAATGTTTAATGGGAAAATCTAAAATGTTAGAACAACTTTTCTTTTTCTATGGCAGAATGTTAATATAGAAATTATTTTTAAAAAATATGCAGATCTGTCAATAAAAATGATTAATTCTAATTAAAATATGTAGTCTAAGTAGTTTAAGTTGTCTTAAAAATAACTTTAAAATAATAATATTTATGTCTACCTTAAATGAAATTATCCCAATTTTTCATTTTCCAGCTAGGAAATTTGTAAAACAGAAAGCTCATATGGTCTATAATTCAAAGTGGAGAATATTCCTGCAGCATACTTTCTATTCAGAAGACTTCCTTATAATTTATTCATTCAACAAATATTCATTCAGTACCTTTAATTTGCCAAGCATTGTTTCAGGAATAAGAACAATGAATAAATTAGAAAAAAGCCCATGAGTTCTTGAAGGTTTACAGTACAGTGAGCAGGGAAGGAAACACCAGCAAATACATTAGGAATTAAATGCAGAGTCCTCAGCCCCAAATAGGACATCTATATCACATCCTCCCCCAGGGCTTGGTGATTATGGTGGAAGGAGGGGCTGAAAGAGTGTAAGGGCCAAAGGTAGTGAATAAAAAACTTTTCCAGAGAGCAGGGCAGTTGCACATATGAACTCATAGCAATTGTGACAGCATCATAAGACCTACTCAAGCTCAGGCCAGACAAAAATCCAAGCATTGAATGGAGGAGGTGGGCATGAAGTCCCACTCGTAAGTCAGGAGTATGTGATAACTACTTGGAAAGGAAGAGTCAGTTTCCTTTAAGACTACGGTCCCTAGTAGGTCAACCATGCTCCAGCACTGGTTCCATATGCAAAAAGAGTATCTGGGCAACAGTAACTGGACTCAATGGGGAAACAAATAAAAGAACAGAAAGGTGAATTGGTACAGAGGTGGGGTAGATCTTGGAGGAGTTGGTGCAAGTTGAATATGATCAAAATCCATTGTGTTAAATGTTCAAAGAATTAATTATTTGAAAAAAACAGTTATCAGTGGAGACAGGGAATGTTGGGTTTGATAGTTTTTTGGAGAAGGTATTTGAAATGGAAATTTGAATTAACAGAGAGTGCAAACATTCAGAAGAGCTTTCAAAAAGACCACAAAAGGAGGAGGGTTTGGTATCTGCAAGAAGCTGGGCAGATGCAAAGATTATAATGAGACTGGAGAAGACTTCCAAAGTTGATGATTTGGAGTCTTTCAGGGGAGGTTAAAAGGAGTCCATAGTAAATCACATTTTATAAAATAGCAAATGGAACCCAAAGTCATTCTGATAGCAGTGGATATCAGAGAAAATTCAAATTAGTACTTTTAATTTTTTAAAAGCAGAATAGCTACCTTTGTTGATGGAAGGAATGTACATTTCGCTAGAATCATAGTTTCCAAGATTGCTCTGGGTTTGCCACCTTTACTATAAATGGAGGTGCCAAGTATGCAAAGGGTAGAGTAGCAAACAGGTCTTGTTTTGCTTGGTTATATTTTATGAGATTTCGTTAGTTATTAGAAAACTAGTTGTAATAGATTAAGTAGAGAACTGGGTACATAAGTCAGAGAGACATTTGTTAAAGAAAAATCTGCAGTCCCAATACAAAATTCCCGCAATGTCTGATCTTTTATACTCTTCTTCCTCCATATTCTTCTGTATGCTTACTACTTTCTCATGTGTGTGTATACATGTAGTATGTATGTTTGCATGCATGCATGCATGTGTTATAGAGTGGTGTTTCAGAGGCTGTTGTGAATGAGGAAAGTACAAGGGGCTCTTTCAGAAATATTCTCTTGCCAAACAAGAAAGTTTAGGATTTTCAACTGAGGAGCCAGTGCTTATCCACATATAAAAATGCAACGTAGGGAGGACATAGTCTCACATCTCTGCCTTTTTAAATTGTTATCCACCAAACCCCTCTCTTACTTCTCTATCAAACTCAAATCCCTTTCTGAATCACCTTTGCATGTTCTTTCTCTACTTCCTAAAAACTCAACAGAGTAGTCTCTACCTAAACCAATTCTTAGATAGACTAGTCTCACATCTTTAGATACCGTTATATAGCAAAGAATTCTACATTTATAATACCAGCCTTAACCATGATCCTTAATCTCTGGGCTGAAATGGCTGTCAATTCTTCCATATGCCTGTTCTGAACTTTCAAAGTCCTAAACTGAGTGTCTGTTCAACACCCTCTAAGCTTAGTCTTTTCAGATCAGTCTAATTAAAGGTAACTATGGAATATTGCATGCTTAAACATTCATAAAATCATACTAGAATCTTTTTATATCCCACATCCACTTGAAAAATCATGTGCTGAGATGGATTTATGCCATTCATCACCTCTTGTCACTCTCTGGCCTTGACCTCCATCTCCTCCTTCCTGACTGTCAGCTTTGGTTTCTTCTATCTGTAACAGAGTTCAGGACCACTAGGAAAGACCACTCAGACTCAAGCGAATTGAGATTAGCCATATTTTTATTCTAACTGTGTGTAGTGACTACAGTGTCTGAAGGCAGGCACAGAACCCGTGATAACTTTCTAAGTAGGGGAGGAAGTTTTTAAAGGTAAAAAACACATTGCTTCATTTTTGTGGAATGTACAGCTGCAAGGGGAGAGATTACACTTCCCTTGGGGTCTAGGGATGAACATGATACAGAAGCCAAACAGTAGTTAATCACTCCATGACAGTCACAAGACAGGGGTGTTTACCGGTCGAGGTTACATTTCATTGTTACAGTCAGAAAAAACTCTGCTTCTTCTAAGTGAACAGGTAATAGCATCTGGGTCATGACACTGCTATCTGTGGCTAGCCATTATGGGAACCAGGCCTCTAAGGGGAAACAAGGGGGTTCTTGGAACTCAGTTCAACTTTAGTTCTGACTTACCTGTGACAAAATACAGGCAGGGGTGAAGATGGAGTGACCCATGCTATCTCTCTACAGTCTCTCTAGTACATGACAAGAACAGTCTTTAAAAGATACATCAGATTTCCATTATCTGCCTCTAGTCCTCCACCACCTTCATTTCTCAAACTCAGTAGATACCAAAAGTTGCAAAATGCCTTTAAGATCAATAATTACTTATCTTCTTTATCTTCATGGTCTTATTGGTTAGTGTTCTTAATTTCAGTATTCTAGCTATAGATGTTTTCTAATGTGTCTTCCATGAAGCCAGGTACTCTACATGTTCAGAGCGCTGCAACTTTGTTTTCAACTTGTTCGGCTTACAGCTCTGCACGCACCTTTTCTCTCTTCTTCCAGTCATCTGCTCCAACACCTTAGGTGAGATCTTCCTTAATACCTGTGTAAAATAGCAATTTCAACTCAAATCCATGACTTTTCTATTCCATTAAACACACACATACACACACACACACACACACACACACACACACACACTGTTTTTCTCCATTGTTCCACCATTTGGGAAACATTTGTGCTTATTTCTTAAGGACTTATCTCCTAAGGTGACTCTTTATTATGTACCGCAAAAATTGGAACAGGGCCTGGTGTATAATAATTGCATGCAAAGTACTTGCAGAACCACAGAAGAGAATCCTGGAGATTGAGTTTTATGCTTGATGAATAATCTTAGTTTCATTTTTTCATATACTTTTACTTTTTTATTATATTTCTTTCCTTACTTGTGTATGTAATTGTATTTTGACATTATTTCAAATTCCTTTCTCTTCCATTTTAACAATGATACATTGTTTACTGGAATCCCTCCAAAGTGTTTCAACCTGAACAACTAAAGTTGGATACCCTAGGCAACTTTCAAGCAACTAGCCTTATTTATTATCAAAATCCTTATGGATAATTAAGAGAACATTTCATCAGTCCATTTGAAGTGTCACTTATCCATAGTATAATGTATGAAGGAAACACTTATGCATATAGTCATAGCAATTTTAATAACAGTCCACCTGAGAAATGCAGGCTGTGGCTCAGTCCTGCTATTCTATGGTTATTTTCTTTTCCTTTTTTTGCTGTCTGCTTAGTGACTTCAGGAATGCTGCACCCCACACTTTGTAGCATTCACATTTGGTTTAGTGTCTGTCACTGTTTGGAAATTCTCAACCAATTTTGAACAAGAATCCTACATTCTCAATTTTTAAAAATTATTTATTTAATAACCACATACTTAGAAGAAGCATTTCATTACAATAGCATTGATATAGTCACTAACCTTTTCCTGAGCTAAGATGCATCTCTTTCAAAATTGGCTGTAAATTTTTAGGTTTACAGTTGAATTATTACAGTTATACAATATTGTGCTCAGTATAAACCTTATAAGACAAAATTAAATGAGGTTTTAACCTTAAAAAGATCTTCATTTCATTATTAAAATATAGAGTTTCATACAGAAAAAAATCAATTTTAATGCACTTGACATTAAGATGTTTGCACATGTGTTTCTAATCTCTATATATTAGAAATAATCTCTGATTATTACTAGTCACAGTTGGTTATTTTCTGAGCTCCTTGGCATCTGAGCATGGATATAAAGTCATCAGGTAGATTTCAATGATAATGTTTTTCACATCTACTAATTATTAAGGAGGAAATTTTTATGCTTTGAAGAATTATTATTACATTTTAATCTTTTTTAAAAATTTTTAGTAGCTATATGATTAGAAGAAGCATTTCACTACAGCTTTATCATATTCAATAACACACTCCAGAGCAAGAGTACATCTCTTTCACAAGTGGGTACAAGTTTCTAGGCTCACAGTTGAATTAATATAGTTATACAATATTGAACTCAGTATAAGCCCTGTAAAACAGAAAATTGAATGAGTTTCCTAACCTTTAAAAAAGATCACCATTTCATTTTAGAAAATATTGCTCCTTACAGCAAGACGCATTGTTTTCGCTACTAACACGGAGATTTTGGCGCATGCATCTCTAATCTGTATGTATCTGATTATTACTAGTCATAATCGGTTGCACTTGGATCCTTGCACCTGTGTATGTCTATAAAGTCATCGGGTAGATTTCAATGGTAATGTTTATCACCACTACTAATTAACATGATGTAAACTTCCATGTTTCCTCCTCAAATGTAATACATTTTTTTAAATTTGTTGATTTTTTTGTGTGTGTATATATATCACACAGAACATCCCAAACCATCTTACTCAACTATACACCCACTTCCCAGATGGCACCCTCCCATAGCCTCCCTACCCCCACTAGAGCCCTTATACTCTGATATCCCTGCTACTGTCTGCTGTGTTGTCCCCCCTCCCCCAGCCATTCCCCTCTACTTGCCCTTCTGGTGAATCTCGTCAGCCTATCTAGAGGTCTTTGTTTTAGGAGGGTCAGCTGCTCCTCATCTAGCAGCAATCAGTTGTCAATATTCCTTTAGATAAGATTGAGGTCTGCTGTTCATTTGCCCAGTTCTATGCTGGGTTATTATCTGGGAGTCCCTTTGACCACCCTGGCCAACAACTCAAAAGAAGGTATCTCCTATCTGGCATTGTTGCTTGTTATGTAGCCTTTAGCTATGCATATGGACTCTTAAGAAATTATATTGGCCCTTTTAATATTTGGTTATACTTTCCTTTTGGGTGTTTAAGTCCATGCACTTGGCCCAGATAAACCAATTTATGTTTTACTCTTAAGGTCATTTGAGGATCTGTTCCTCAGGAGTCACATGGGCTTGAGAGGATCCCTTGGCTCCTCTCTTTACCAGTTCCACCTATGTTAAGCTAAGACAAAGGTCCTGCTCGACCATGGTTGGCTTCGCTTGGAAGCGAGGAGGAAATGATTCCTCTGTGTTGACCCTCCTCTTTGTAGACTGGACACTGGTTCAAGTCCATCTGGTGGGGTCTCCTTGGCCTCCTTGATCAAGAGGACAGAAAAGAAACTTTCCACAGCACATCACAGTAAAATCACTAAATGTACCAAAGAGAAAATACTGAAAGCTGCAAAAGAGAAACAAGAAGTCACATATAAAAGAAAACCCATTAGGATTGCAGCTGACTTTTCAGTGCAAACTATGAAAGCCAGAAGAGCCTGGACCAAAGCATTCCCAGTTTTAAATGAC
>NW_008348089.1:3967537-3972025 GCF_000622305.1 Nannospalax galili | reverse complement strand
ATAAATAGGCTGAAGGAATTCATGTCCACAAAACCAGCCCTTCAGAGAGTTCTGGAAGCAATACAAAGAGCTGAAGGAAGGAACTACTATACCCAAGGGGTTGCAGAAAGAAATTCAATGAAGGTATAACTGTGGAAAGGTACATTCTTGATTTTTGCTGGGAATAACTTGTTTGCCTGGTCATCCTTTTTGTTCCTGCTTAGAGAACCCCAAGAATAATAACAGATATAAATGATTCAGTTGTTAAACAGGACGGTTTTCATTTTCTGAAGCTCAGAAAAATTATGAAGTCATTACTTAAAGAAAATCTTCATGTATGTAAATGCAATTAGAGCCGTAGAATAATGAGCTAATAATGGTGATCTTATGTGCTGACAAAATTAACTGAGATGAGTAGAATTTCTCAAAATTTTAAATTAACATTGTGTTATTAATCTTCATAAGTATCACACCCTGAAATCCCATTAGGTAGATCGGGAAGTAGTCATAAATGATTAAAATAAATGAGAAAGCACATAAATCACAGACTTTCCAAGAAAGCAACACTCATATGTTTTAAATCAGGAAAAAAAAAGCAAAATAAAAGACAGCTCCATGCTCTTTGACTCTCAATACTAAGTTCAAGATTTATTATCTTCAAAATATTTTCCTTAAATGAAAACCTATTCCTTCTCTATGCATTACCTGTTAAAGTCATGTATCATGAGAATACAGCAGATTCACAAATACAAGGTGGTTCTGAATTAGAAGACATATTGAACTAACCCCTTTCAAAGTGTAGGCATTGTGAATAATAGTGTGTTGGTGTTGTCCTTTTCTTTGACAGTATTGGCTATGTCAAATTGAATCATTACATATAATCCCTGCATTGCAAGTTATTAATATTGAGTTGTATTATTTAAATAGTCTACAGCTAAAATGAAGGAACATATCAGTATCAATGTATTAGAGTATCTTTTTCTTATTAAAATTACCCTTTTAAAAGATGTTGAAGGGGCTGGAGAGATGGCTCAGTGGTTAAGAGCATTTGTTTTTCTTGCAGAAAACCTGGCTTTGAATCCCAGCACCCACATGGCAGATAACGATTGTCCCTAACTCCAGTCCCAGGGCATCCAACAGCCTCTTCTGACCTCCGCAGGCACTGCACAACATGGGTGCACTTACCTACATGCAGGCAATACATGCATACACATAAAATAAAAATAATAAAATTTTTAAAAATGTTGTAAAATGAAGAGATGGGATTGATGAAAACTGTCACATTAGAATGACAATAGTAAAATAAAAGTATTGTCTGCAGTTTTGAACGTTCAGGGACATCCCACCACCTTGGATTATTTATATGACAGCGTGAATTAAGACAAAGATTTTGTTAGTTTTCTTAAGTGCCTCACCAGCTCTTTCCATTGACTCTTTCCAAGAAAAGAAAAAGTTTAGCTCAAGTAACTTAGTGAGGGGGAATGGCAGAAAACATGTTTTATTCATGGGCCAGGCTGCTCTTTCTCAGAGATGCAGATAAAACTGCAAGTGAAGGAACAGCTGCTCTCAGAACCCTTTTCCCTGCTGCTGAAGGAGCACAGCTGGAGAAGTGTGCAGCGCATGATCATCCCTAAATCAAACGCAGACCGGGAAGACAGTAATACATATGCACCTCCACCACCACTGAAAAGCAGAGTTGCTTTCTCCCCTCCTTTGCCCAACATCTATTTTAGGCCATGGCCACTGGTTCTTTAGAAAGAAGCTTATGAAAACCCCGAACCATTTATGGACTTTCTATATCAAAAATTTGCCCTGCTGCTCCTTTTCTTCCTTCCCTTTTTTGCTCTGTTCCTACAAATTTCTTCCCACCTACCATGTTTTAGGCTCTTCCCAAAGTAATGGGGGCAGTTCGGTTGACAGTTGAGGTCATTGATGACGGAGATAAAAAAAAAAAAACCTAGTGGCTAAACTTCATCTTCTAAGGTCATCATGATATTTACAGCGAGATCCTAAAATGAAAGACAAGTAGAAATATATAAAATGAAAAATGGCACCAGAAAGTTTAGAGGAGAGGAAGAAAGATGAGAGAAAAAAAGGAGAGGGAGGAAGAGAGGGCAGAAAATGAAGAAGAGGGAACAGCTCATTTACATCACATGAATAGGTATTTCAGGGACAGGGCACTTGTGAAGTCTCATTTGCACAGACTTTAGACGACTTTGAAAACCACTGTCAGCAAACCATAATTTAGAATCTATGATCCTTGGAACTTCAGCCCTCAACATCTTTCCCTTGCTGCCTGACACCATGGATTTTTATAGACAGTCTGCCTGATATATAGACTTAAGGCTGAACTAACTTTGGAGTAGACAATACTATTTCTAACTCTATATTATTGGACCATTATATTAAGTATTATGAAATACTTTGAGCTGGAAATCAATCAAAATGTGTCTGTCAAAAGGCAAATACATTAAACTTTATTGAGTTCTGTGCTCCTGTGGAAGAAGATTCCAGTGCCACACTATTTTTTTCCACTGTGGAGACACCTTCATGGATATTTTTCTTTTTATAAGGAGAAAACTGCAGCAGAAAATGGTTACTAATATCTGATCTGAAAAGATAGGTAGGTAGATAGATATACAGATAGACAGATATGTGGTGTTGCTGAGACAGGTCTCCTTTACCCCAAGCTGGCCTCGAGCTTATTATATAATCCAAGACTACCCTTGAATGCCTCATCTTCTTCCCTCTACCTCCCAAGTGCTAGGAATGTTGAAGTGAGACATCACACCCAACTTTGTAATAAGTATTTCACAAAATGTGAAAACAGAATCTCATTTCTCAAAAGTGACAAAGTTCAACAGTTTTTTCTGGTCTTTCTCTACTCTGGGGGCTATCACAGAACTTAATTTCATACAAGTGTGACATTTGATTTAGTTGGTATTAAAAGAATCCCTAGAAAATGGATTAAATGAATATATTTGTATATGAAAATAAAATCTGGCATAGAAATATTTTCAATCAAATGGATTGTACCCAGTATCATGTGCAATGAATGATAAGGATCTGTGCACACAGCTTTTCTCCCCTGGAGAGTTTCAGCCAACTGTGATGTTAGAGGGAATACAGTCAACAGAAGAACACACATCTTATACCCACAGCAAAATGAAGATATTCCAGAAACCTCACACATGCTTGATAACTTGCTAGGGGGATTTACAGAACTTACTGAATGCTGTTGTAGTCACAAATATGAATTGTTAAGGAGAGATGAATTAGAATGAAATCTACCATAGGAAGGAGTATGTAGGTTGGAGTCTAAGGAAGCAGCAAGCATGGGGTTTTCACAGTTGCTCAGAGCCAAGAGAATATAATTTTCTTGATTTTAATGTGGAAGCTACCAATGAGCTGCCTACCAGGAGAGCTCACTTGAGCACCAGTGTCTAGCATTTTGGTTAGAGCCACTTTATGGAGGGACAGTTATTCTCATGATCTAAGGTAGCCTAGCTGTCTAAATCAAAACCTCATTCCAAATCATAAGCTTTGTCTTTATAGTTTGCTCAGCCTTCGCCCTAAAACATATTGTTAGACTGATAGATGTGACCCCAGGAAAATAAACACACTGATCACACATGACATCCCCAAGGTCTAAAGACATCCTAAAGAGCTGAAGGTAAATTACGTTGAAGACTCACTTTGGTAAGTGTTAATTTCATTACTATAAAGGCTACAGGTATTAATTTGAACCCACAAAGTGGTCCACTGTTAACTCAAATGATTTACAAAGTCTTAAATATGACCAATTCAAATAATGTTGTTCTAAATGAAAATGTCATAGCTGGTAGTGCAATTGTCATGCATAAGAATAAAGAAAGTGTAGAAGAGACTCAGGATTATATTGAGTACTTTACATTAGCTCAGAAAACCTTTTGGAAATCATTACTATGTGCCTAATTCCTTCCTTCTTGTGATGGATATTGATCATAGGCAAATAGACATCGTCAGTGGCTTGTAATTGTTACATACAATCGCTTTCTCTCTAGGGCAAGTGATCAAGCTGACTATAAAGACTGGCTCCACAGAGAAGAAAAACTGAGTGGCCTCTCCCTTGGACTTGAAGAATGTTTAGCTGGATTGATACTATGTAGGAAAATACAAGAGCTTGTCAAGTCTGGAGTGAGAATAGGGAAAGAACGCAACAACATTTAACAAAAAGGCACATGGCAGTGAAGAGAAAATTCAGCCAAAAGAACACCCTGAGTTTTTGTAAATGATAGAGGGCAATAATGTGGGTAAGAGCATCTGTCCTATGCTGTTACAGAATTGTTAGAACTGTTTGTATACAACCCCAGTGTGTCATCATCATCGTTTTCTAAAACTATACTATATAGCTGCAAACTCAAGGAACATGGAATAATAGAAAACAAAACAGCCATGGTACTAATCCAATCACTGTATGCAATGCAGGGATATTTCACTATGTTAATTTAAAAATTTATTGAATTTTTA
>NW_008348089.1:3909426-3967366 GCF_000622305.1 Nannospalax galili | reverse complement strand
AGAGAGAGAGAGAGAGAGAGAGGAAGAGTCTGATTTGTATCCCCAACATCATCAGTGTGGGTCCATCCACTTGATCCACCAAGAGTTCCATCCTTGTAAGACACTGTCTCTCCCACTCCATGTAATCATCAATTGCCAAAGATTCCTTAGGTTGGGTGGGGCTTTCTTATGCACATCCCATGTCTATGCAAGGATTTGACTGCTTTGAGCTCACATAGGACTTGGCACTTTTTTGGAAAAACTTTTTATAATATCAATACTGTTTGTTAAATGTAACTTCCGCACTGCATGTCAGTTGGACTTTAACTGTTTTCTTTCCCAACTATTCTATTTTCTATTTTCACCAAACACATCCCACTTTACTTAGGGAAGCTCCACTTTATATCAGATTCATAAGTTCTTCCCTGGGCAAAATATTCTACTGAATATCAAGGTCTATAAACCATGCAATCTAATGTTTCAAGAGAAAAGGTCATTAGAATAGTATGTAGTCAGTATATGATGCCCAACTTAGAATATAATACGAAAGTGACTTCATTCCGGTCTGAGAGTCTCTAACCCTCATTCACTGGGTTTTATTTTTGTCCCCTGCCTTCCTTGAGGATGGATCTGGCTCCATGCCTTTTTAGCCCAGTCTCTATCAGCCTGCATTCTTGTAGCCATTCCTGTAATCAATACAGTCACCATGCAACAAGTATATATCTAGTGTGATACTGTGTAAAGCTCACAACTAATGTGGAATAGTCCTTCCATCTCTGTTCTTCATATCTACTCTACTAGGGTTGGAGTCTGGCAGCAAAGGAGAGAAAATGACAGTTACTAAAACTTGCTTTATCCTGAACTAGACATCTTTTTATGTAATAAAATTTCTAATTCAGCAGGTGGGAATGGCTAGCATTCATCAGATCAGTTTCTGTGGATCAGTCCTTGCTCACTTGCTCTTGCTCAGGTCCTAAACCAGAATAAACTCAAAGCAGTGGTTAGTCTTCTGCCATCTCAAGACTCACACTGGTAGGGTTTGCTTGATACATTCCTGTCATGCCTGAGGTCAGTCCTCAAATCCTCACTGGCTGTTAGCCAGAGAATTCAACTCCATATCTTGTGAGTCTCCTATAGAGAGGTGTGACATCTGGTTTCTCTTCGTAGACAGCAAATGATAAAGGTTCATTCACATCAAAAGCCAAGTCTCCTTGTGACCTAATCTCAGGAGTGATACCCCAAGAATCCGCAGGGTTTAAAACAGTTAGAAAGGGTCAGATTCAGCACATTTCCAAGGGGATGGAAGAGAACAAACCTAGGTAGCAAAGATTACCACGAGCCACCTCACAAGCCACTTGCCATAGTCTCTCCAGGTCAGGAAGCACTTACAAGATGTGTTGCTCAATTGGCATCTGTGCATATTCATGGGCTGTTGGGAAATTCCAATCACTGGAGACATCCCACCCACATTTGCCTGGAAGAAGCAGTGAGTCTGTACTTCAGATGGCCATTTAGAGTCTCCTCTTAGCCTTTCTGCAAAGATTCTATTAATAGCCTTCCAAAAATCTAAAGGAACGTATTGCCTCCTACTAAGTGTAAATCTGGTGTATAATAAAAAAAAGTATATCTCACCTTAATAAAGGTGTGACCGACCCAGAAGAGCAACTTCCTCATATATGCCACTGTGATTGGACACTTGCATAGAATGCTATATAATTAACTCTATTCATCTCCAACTTTCCCACCTACCCACTGGCAGCCTCTCTATTCTGGGTTCTCTTGGTAGAACAGCCTTTTATTTCAAAACAAATCTACTGTAATTTAGTAAAGAAAAAAAGTGTTAGAAAAATCCATGTGGTGCATACATTAACAAGAATCAAAATGGTTTTATATTTAATAGCTTTCTTCAGAGGAAATATTTTTGTTGTTGGCCTTACTAATTAAAAAATCATCTAATAACATTACTAAATTATAACAAATATAGCTTTTAGACACACTTAATTGTCATGAAAACCAAGTATAATTTACTTTCCTTTATTTATTACTGCCAAAGCATCTGTCGTTACTTCTCAGTGATCCATTTCTATTAGGGAATGTCTCTTTTTTATTGGGTTTTGATCATTCTGTAGTAAGCGGTATTAACAATTTAACACTTTCATGACCTGACACCTGTTTAAGCTAAAGAGTAATGAGGATATTAACACAACAAAACTTACATTTGCAAAACCTAGACATGTATCCTTTGTTTAAGTGAAACACTTAAATTACTACTTACTTAAATAAATAGAAAATGAGAAAACAGTTCACAATAGGCGAGGCACCAACGTCAACAGACTGTTGATCCTGATCTTCATTGCTGAACTACTTTGTTCATTACTCTTAAATATTTTTTTTTGTTTCAAACAATAGACTATAGACAAATAAAATATGATTTATGTTAATTTGAAAATCATCACATATTTGAGCACCTGCAATGGACCTAATTTCCCTATAATTTAAGTACCCAACATAACTGAGGAAAAGCTTTATTTTATGGCATCTAAATTCTCTATTAACTCCAGATTCTGTAAATGTACTAAATATGTCACTCTCGGAGGAAGAGAAAAGAACAGAAGAAATGCATCTTTAAATACTCTTCATGCAAGTTTTATGGGAATTAAAGAAAGATGGCTGACAATGGAAACATTGACTAATACGTATAAGGGGCTTGAACAACGCATAGAAATTTAGAACAGAAATGAATCTAGGAGCCAAGATGGAGAGAGGAATTTGGGAACATGGATTGGCCTTGAAATTCAGTAAGATTCTAATAGTCACAACTAAGTTTTAAAGATTAATGTTCGTGTTTTCTGTTCCCTTTCTCTACACCACAATACCATACGGGTATAACATTATTATCAGGATAAATAGAGTAAAACTCATCAGAATGGATCCAGGTTAAAGTCTACACTGCCTAGCCTTTCATGCACTTTTACTTTCTCAATAAACTCATTTGTGAAGTTTAACAACAAAAATTCAGAGTAATATTGTACCAAGAATTATGTGTCCAGTTGCTATGGCTATTAAGTTGAACGACTCATTTAAATTTTTTCACTATGTGTATAATTATATTTTAAATAATTGTTGACGTGGGATGTAATTACAAGATGCTATATGTCTGGTGCCTCTGTGTGTCCTGTTTCACACTGTGTCTTCCTGGTTAAGTTTATCAGGGTTTGCAGCAGGAGTTAGGATTGGATCAGAAGCATTGAAAGAAATAGTGTGAAAAGTCTGAAATGAAAAAAAAAAAAAAAGGAAGAAAATGCAAAACTAAGATTACAAATTAGGCATACTAAAACTTACAAGTTTGAAATTATACATAAATTTCAATGTATAAGTTCACAAATAAGATAGCATTGAAGGGAATTAAAAACTGTTTTGTACCTTGATGAATTAGTAGCCTACATTTTGTGGGAGAATCAAATTCACCCTCAGAGTGAGAAACAAATTAAAGAATAAATATATTGTTTTCTATGATTTATGGACACCACTTAGGTTCTTTTTACTAGTTCTTCCTCTATTACATTTTCAGGATGGCAAACTACTTTTTAAAAATTTTATTTATTATTTTTATTTTATGTGTATGACTATATTGCCTGCGTGTAGGTGAGTGCACCCATGTCGTGCAATGCTGTGGCAGTCAGAAGAGGGCTTCAGAATCTCCTGGAACTGGAGTTAAGGATGGTTTGTAGCATCCATGTGGGTGATGGGAATCAAACCAGGGTCCTCTGCAAGAGCAGTCAGTGCTCTTAACCACTGAGCCATCTCTCCTTCCCCCCGCAAACTACTTATTTTGACTGACGTATTCTGTGTACACATTGTACCTGTAATTAGTTTCATGTCAAATGTCACTGGTTGGAGTCTTCTATGTCTGGAAGTTGACATTACAGATTTCTGATTTAATCTATTGATTTGCCATTTATGTTATATAAAGGAAACTTTATCTTTAGTCCTTAGAAGAAAATTTTCAATTGTCAGTTTCTTTTATATATCTTTTAATTTTATGTGTATGGGTGTTATGCCTTCATATGTGTAAGTGCACCCATGTTGTGCAGTGCCCATGGAGGACAGAAGAAGGTGCCAGAGCCCCTATAACTGGATTTATGGAAGGTTGTTAGCCACCACGTGGATGCTGAGATTTGAACCCAGGTGTTCTGCAAGAACAGTCACTGCTCTTAACTGCTGAGCCATCTTTCCAGCCCTGTACCACATTTTTCAATGCTTAGTCATACAGTCAAAATTCATCTGAAGCGAAAATATATGGATGTCCTGCAAACAGATGTTAAAACTGTTATTTACCCAATGTATCTATTCTTAGCAATTTTAATATTACAAAGGAGGCATTATTCTAAATTAATGCAATCAAAAAGTTTGATAAAGTAATATGGACCAAACGTATTCAAGAAAATATAAAGACATATATTCAAGAGAATTAAACAATAAGAAATGTCTAGAAAACATTAGCAATGTCATTTTTTTCAAGATGAGAGAAATGTATGGAATATTTCTGTTTGTAAAGCTTTCTTGGTTTTACCTTAAACTTTTCCATACTTGTTTTCCTTTGGACAGATAAGGTAACTATCCACAATTTTTCTCACGTGCAGAAATGCGTACTATCTTCATATAGAAGAACATTATGCCAACTTAAGCATCAAGTTATTTGCCAAGATTCATAATTTTGTGTTGAGGAAGCAGTAGAAGGCACATTCCTTGCAGCTATGCTAGCCTCTAGTTTTGACCTTTTACAAACAAGCATTTGATAATTTCTCGTAAAGTTCATCAAGGTTGTAACTTGACTTCATGTTTTCCATTAGATAACTCATGATGTTAATGAAAGTGGCTACTCTTGAACAAAAACCAGCTAGGATCCAAGCAAGTAGTCTATTATTACTTTGTTTGGCCCTAACAGTCATAGAACTGTGATAGTCTGTACTGCAGCTGCCAATTAGAAAGAAAAAGATATAAAGGAGAAGAATGATGATTCTGAGTATTGATTACAGAAGAAAATAGTAAATGTCCATCTCAGCAGGTAATTCTGTTCACATTGCTTGGCAAGCTGCAAAGGTCTGTTAATGAACTAGGTTACTTGGAGTATAAAGACAAAGACTCTTTTACACTAATTTACTGAAAATGAGGTATGCCTTAACAATCAGGTATTTGATAAGGACTCCTAAGATCATTCAAAAATCACACTGCAGAGCATGAAGCCTCCAGTTTGATGGCATTAAAACTTTGGTATATGTTTATAGAACTGCTCTTATATCTTAGGTATATTTAACGTATAGATTAGAGAATAATCCCTGGGATCAATAGAGTTACACTTCACAGGAAGTGAGATGGACACAGATGGTACCATGCGTCCTGTGTCACACAAAGTTGAGAATGCAGGAATGAGCAGAGTTCATGAGTCCTTCTAAGAAGATAAGATAAAAGGATTCATAGACAATCCTTGAATTGGCACAGAAAGAAGAAATACAAATAAGCTTCTGAGATAAAGGGAGGAGGCAGATACCAGGTTCATGGAACTTTTAATGTGCTCTTGTAAAAGAACCTGATGGCCAGGAGTTGTGGTACACACTTGTAATCCCTGTACTTAGGAGGCTGAGGCAGGAGAATCACAAATTTGAGGTTAGCCTCAGGACTCTGCTTTTAAAATAAAAACGTAGGGCTGATGTGCTTAGCAGTATAATACTTACCTAAAATACAAAGATCATGAATTCTTTTCCCAGAACCCTTAAAAATTATTTAAAATAAAAATCTGTCAGTAACTAAGATTGATAGTATATGTTATTATAGAAGCTGTGAGTCAAAACCAGTCATGAGTTAATATTGCAGCCTTATGCTGCAAGAAGAAGCTTCTCTAGTGGAACCTGACAGGTGTACCAATGTATGGGTATCACAATAAATCATCAGAGGAGCTGGAGAGATGGTTCAGTGGTTAAAAGCACTGGCTCCATTTGCAGAGGACCAGTGTTGAATTCCCAGCACCTGCATGGTGGCTAACAACCACCAGTAACACCAGTTCCAGGGGATCTGAGCCTTCTTCTTACCTCTGTGGACATTGCACTTACACACATTGCAGGCAATATACTCACACACATAAAATAAAAATAATAAATGCAAATTTAATCCATTTAGCAGAATAATAGTAGCCCACAACTGTTTAATGTGCAGAGGCTAAGAGGCCGCAGAGTGCTTTGCTCTAAATAGGACACATGTGTCATAGCCTTTTATCTAATGTTCAGGGATCATTGAGGATGAACAGTAGAAAGATTGAAAGAATAAGAGGTGGTGAATGACCACAAAGAAACTATTTTCTAGACAGAATGGCAGTTGCTCATATGAACTTAAAGCAAATGTGACAGCATACGCAAGACCTATGGAACCCCAAGCCAGACATACCTCAGTCATCAGGACTTACCTTTCAAAATAAGCCTTTTATTTTAACATGAAAAAGGCTTGCAGAACTTACACAGAGTCTGAACTTTACCCACTAAGTTTATTACCATTCATTGTAAATATTCAAAAAGTGAGACTTAGAAATAAAGACTGCTATATCTATGGAATACATCAAGCAACATTTGAAAGACATGACCTATAAATGAGGGAATATTCTTTTTAGTTTAAAAAGACATCATTTTCCTTACTAACAAATGCTTAATTAAAGGTCACTATGCACAGAAAAAACCTGCCAGGACCTTTTAATACAGGGAACCCAGGAAAGAAGAAATCTATCAAAAACCATGAGATATAAGCATTATAGGGAGTAAATGTTCAAATCAGTTGTGGTGACTCTCCTGAGTATTGTTTTTGTGTCTTCTGTATTAATGCTGATAAGTCAGTGAAAATGGTTTCTTGTCATTGTTAAGTGCCTTTAGGTATGCTAGCTAATTAACCCATTGTTTCTAGAACATAATGTTCTTTCTTAGAGGGACATGAACATTTTTACAAGGTATATTAGCAACCATCTAAGAGTATTCAACCAATAAACATGTAGATGGTTACCTCGTAGCATGCAAATGAGGATGCCAAACCCGTGCCTGCTTCAGGCCACTGTGATCACGGGGTGTTAGAGCAATGCAGAAGATACCCTAAAGAATCACAGCAGTAGCTTCCTGGGCAGCAATTATGTTATGTCTTCCGGACACACAGAAAAGAATTTTAATTAAGCCAGTGCCTATGATGATTAAAACAAAAAGCTAATGGTTTGAGCAAATAGACTTCCTAATCATGTTGCTATGGAGAAACTGTTTGTTGCAATCCAGTTTTCTGCCATAATTTTCTGTAGGCCAAGAACATGGTACAGTGGAGTATATCTGAGATGCTGCTCTTTGTAAAGCACTTTACACAACTTAAGAGAATCTGACACAATGAAGACATTGTAACCCATCCTGCTGCATGAGTCTAATAGCTGCCACAATTCTAATGCACCAGTCAGCACACAGAAATACATAAAAGTCATGACGGTGTGACCAAACGTCTATCGGGAAGCAGTAGTCTCTGTTCTGTCTTCCTCTTGTTTACTCCCAAGGCCTCTTGGGCATCTTCGTACCTCTGTTCTTCCAGTGACTGTCTGGTTTCTTCTAATTTCATGAACTGATAGCTCCATGGTAGCATAACAGCTCAAAACTTCTATTAACCTACTTTATCTTAGAATCTTCTCCAGTGAACTATGCACAGCCCAGAAGCTTCTTATTTCTCATTCTAGGCTTATAGCTCAGATTTTTCACAAGACTCCTGCCTATCACTATAAAATATGGAAATGTATTCTTTTACCCACTAGTTTTTACACTGTCAATATGTATGTATGCTATATGGACATCCTTAAGAAAGAACATTTAAAGTGAACTCTGTATCATGATGAACCAAGTAAGGCCTGAGAATTGCATTATGACCAGTGTTTTAAGCTACAGTGTGATACTAGTAAAATTAAGAACTTTTTAGTTTCAACTAAGTAATTCCCTGGAAAAACAATTCTCCCTGATAAAAAGGCAAGCAAAGATACAATCATAAGTAGAATGATAAGAAATATTGTAGAAAGAGAGTGGATAGAAAGGCATTGTGTTATTTCCTGTGCTGCATCCACATAGTGAACACTCATTGTCATGACTTGGTATGAATAAATCACATTTTCATGTAACTGTCAAATGTTCTTGTAATATCTGCAGTTTCATACATGATCCTCTCTTTCCTTCACGACGTTACATCTTCTTCACATTTAAGCCATGACCAACGATAACCAATAATAATCTCTGTCAGTCATTTTTAGGCATCTAGCTTTTGTAATAAAAATGCCAAGCTTCCCAACTGAATTCCTTTTAAAGTTCACATTCTTCTTTTACCTAAAGGGCGATGTAGACTGAGAGAAATTGTGAAAGATTCCAAGATAAAAATATGAACATTGAAAGAATTTCAACAGATGAGATTCTTACAGCCTTCTTAGCTACCTTGCTATGTATATGTAAAAAGATTACAAAGGTTAAAGGAACCCATTTAAATATTTATAAAAATACATATTTTATGTTTGAAATCCTTGTCGTATGAGGAAAATTTATTTTGATTAATCAACCTTTACTGATATTTTCAACAGACTAGTTTTCAATAAGATCAATTTTGAGTTTTTTTTCACTCTTGCATTAACAAACACCTTTTCCTCCTCTAACTGTCATTGATAAATGTTGTTCTTGAATTAGATTCATTTAGAATGAACCATGAAAGCATTCATCCACTCAGTCACGTGTATGAATGCCTATATTCCTTAAGTCATGCAAAGAAATATACTGAAATTTAGTTGCCTAAACATAAGATACATACCAATTTGACATAAATTATTGAATGGATAAATAAATGGAGGACTGGTGAGGTGTTCCAGTGGGTAAAAGTGCTTATTGCCAAGCCTGATGACTTGAGTTTAATATCACAAACTCACTAGGAGAGAACTGACTCCTGAAAGTTGTCCTCTGACCTCCACACATATGATGGCACCGATGTATCCCACCCACACAAAATAGATAAATAAGTGCAGTGTAAAAATCAACACATGGAAAAGAGATACATTTCCGATGTGAAAGAATCGTAATTAATTCAAGTAGCTACTCCTGTGTCAAGGACAGGGAGGGAGAACAAACACAGTGCCTCTTTTCTGAAGTCGTATTTATGGAAAAAGAGGTTTGAGGTGGGAGAAGAAATTTAAAGTAACAAGTTTTGAAATTTGACAGTAAGGTGAAGAAGATGGGTATTAACTTCCATAAGACATGTTGAGAGCAAGTGCATTTAACACAAGGACATGATGTGATAAAAATGCCACTCCTGGGGTATTCCTCCTGTCACCAATAACCCCAGTTCTTATCATGAGAAAAATACCAGACAAATACTACTAGTGAGACTTCTACAAAACATACATCCACAGTACACTCCTCAGAACTGTTAAGATTATCAAAAGTAAGGCAGACTTGGGAACTGCAACAGTACCAGCAAAGAGAAGCACAAGGAACCATGACAGCTAAACATGATACCGCACCCTGGCTTTGGAATTGTGGTACAGAATGAGAACATGATGTAAACGTTCTGGAGAGCTCAACAATTTATAAGCTACAGTCAATCGTAATGGGTCAAAACTTATGAAAACAAATGTAAAATATGTATAATAGTAACATACAATTTTAGTGGTAAGAGAACCCAGATGTGGGCTATATATAAAGTCTACTAATTTCTCATTTTTCTATAGGTCTAAAGTTCATTTTAAAAATAAAGTCTGTGGACATGAGAACCTTAGATTGATTTCCAAGTTCCACATGATCAAAGCAGAGAACCAGCTCCTGAAAGTTGCCCTCTGACCACACTCACATTGTGTACCTTCATTTTAAGATACCTAACTGCTACTTTAGTGTTTTTTGTGAATTTATTGTTTTGCTAACATTAAATTATCAATTTAATGTATTCCTATTTTTAAAAGTTTCAACAATCCAGAGGCAAATAAGGAATGATGAATAATATTTTGAGATAATATTCAATGATGTACTGCTTAGATTTAAAAAATATTTTTGAGCCTTTTATACATGCATATACTATGCTCTGATCAAATCCTCTTCCATTCCCTCCCCTCTAATTCCTCTCCTCTGCCCTCCCACTTCCCCCACCCAACTTGATGTGCTCTTTTTTCAAAACCTACTGAATGTATTTAGTCCTGCCAGTGTGCACAGGCATAGAGGGCTTTCTACTGGGGTATGGGAACCTCTCAGGGGCTGTATTCCTGAAGAAAACTGACTTTTCCTCTCCCATCAGACATCACTTGACAATAGCTCCTCAGACAAAGGAATGACTTGATGAGCCTCTCAGTTCTTACTGGATTTTGTGTGGCTTCCTGGATCTTGTACAGGTCTTAAGCACACAGTCACAGGCACTGTGAGTTTATGTGTACAACTGTCATTTCATGCCTGAACACCATTTCACTGCCATCATCTATCATCTATATTCTTAAAATCTCGCTGCCCCCTCTTCAATGATTCCTGAACCTTGAGAGGAAAGCCTGTAGCATACATGCCCTATTTAGGGCTGAGGACTCCACAATTCCATAATCTGTACACACAAACCAGCTGACAATCTCTGTATGAACTGTCATCTATTGCAAAAAGAAGCTTCTCTCATGATGGTTGGGACATGCACTATTTATGAGTATAAAGATAAGAACTTAGAAGGTAGTTTAATGTCATATCCCTTTAGTCGAATAATACTAATAGGTTCTCACCCAGGGCTCCTGACTTATCCAGTTACAGATTTTTGGCCCAATTAATCATAACAGGGATGAATTCCAGCATCTGGAGGAGGCCTTAAATCCTATCAGAAAGTTGTTCATGCTGTTGTTGCACCAACACATTTGTAGTGTTTTATTTGGACTGAAGTTCTTTGAATAATTCTTACTCTGCTCTTTCAAGGAAAAATCTTGCTGGAAATACTTCACTAACCCTTCCCACACATGTGGCAAATCCAATTAGGATTACTGTTTGCACCACAGAGTATGGTTGTAAACTTCATTGGTATAAAACAATCCTAACATTACTTCAGTGTTACAGGAAAGAAACATTCACCTCTCAGATGGTCTGTTCTTGTTCAGTCTATCAAGATCTCTAAAGAAATCACCTTCCCACTGTCTTTTTAGTATCAAGAATACCTCATGAAAATGTAACACTCCAGACTCCAGAGGGTAGGCTACCCAGCAGTCTTCTGAAAAGCTATCTAAGCAGAAAATAGATCCTGAGACAAAGATTGGGCTTCTTTCTAGCCCAGAGGTTGCAAGGAAAGAAAACAGTGTTATTACTGTTTGTTTCTTTTTTAAATACTAGAAATCACAGTTACCAAGTATGCTGATGATACCTAAGCTAATACGTTACCCAAATGTGGTTTTTCCAGGAAGAGCTCTACGCTAAACATGGCAAGATCTCCAGGCAGGGCAGTGGCACTCCTGTGGCAGTGTTCAGTAAATTATTTGTGTCCTCTTCTGCAAGCTAGGAGCCATATCAGGGCTCAGCCCTTGAGTACCTACCAGTGTCTAAACGTCTGAATTTTTGGCTCATGCACTTTATCTTCAATTCATGATCAGGGGAGAAATTTTCTCTTGTATTCTGGATTTTCTGCTCATAGTATTCTCATGTCTCCCCAATTCCTTTATTTCCTCTCTCTATTTTAGAGGGTAAGCCAGGTTTTTGAGTCAGGTGACCCCTCCACAGATTGATGAACACATTCCTAGCTGTGGCTAGTCATTGGCTTCTGAAAAACTGTTATCATATGATACAGTGCTTAAAAATGAAAAATGACCTTTTCCAGAGACACTTCTCTCTCCCCTTCAACCTCCCCGTACCCAAAACATATCTGTTTAAAAGCAAACTCACAGAAAATGGTTTTTGTCATTATTTTTAAATTATCCATCTGAGCAGGACATAAGAGAGGTGATGACAAATTACAAGCCACACAAGGAAAGAGGGAAAGACAATCCTACATGTTTCTCTGAAAGAAGCATCAGACGCAGTCTTTTCTTACAGAAAAAGAACTACTTGTGTGAGGTCCAGGCGCATTCACATTTTCTCATATGGAGAAAAATTTTATCAGAACAGAGTTGACAAAGAACGTTTTGATTCTAGGGGACCCGATATGACAAGGACGACTCAAATTTGCAGAAGGAGGTGTGAAGTGTGGCACTGAGCTCATTTAAAGGCCTTGCTCACAAGATGATGGTTGACTTCACAGCCAGCTGTACAATGAGTTCTACAGCAGAGAACATCTGGGGAAAAAGGCTCTTTATTCAAGGGAGAAGATAACAGCCTCTCGTGGTGGCACAGGCCTTTAGTCCCAACGCTCAGGAGGCAGAGGCAGGCGGATCTCTTTGAGTTCAAGGCCAGACTGGTCTACATAGTGAGCTCCAGGCCAGCTGGGGCTACAGGGAGATTCTGACTCAAAAAGACAAATAAATAAATAAATAAATATAAGTGGGTTTGGGAGTTCTACAAATTAAGTGGCAAATAATATTTTCCTTCAAACTCTGAACTAAATAGTATGGCCTATAAAATTATAATTATGTTCTAAAATTGGTTATGGTTTCTTAGAGTTGAAAACTGAACATTATTGGGAATTTCGGGGATATATAAAATAGTACAGTTTATTTTTAATTCATTTAAATTTTTTTTTAAAGGATGAGGTATCACAATGTTTCAGACTAACTTTTTTTATTGTTTGACAGTTTTATACATGTGTGTAATAGATTTTACTCATTTTCAGCCCTATTTCCATCCCTCACACCCGCCTAAGACTGGCACATTTCTCAGTGAGCCGCCTCCTATTTCAACATCTTCTTTATGTGTGTGTGTGGTACACTGAATTTAATTAGTTAGTGAGCACGGCTGGGAGGTTATTCAACTGAGCAAGAACAACTTATCTGTAGCTATATCACCAAAGAAAACAGCATCCCCTCTTTCAATAAGCATTAATTGCCAAACTGTATAGTTTTACAAGCAATGAGCAACTTTGTGTAGATCTATAATATATAAAAATACAAATTGTCATGAACAAAACTGAAAATCATATGCCCCAGATGACACACAAAGATTTATTCTGGTCCAAAATAACAAAAAGTCACAAACTTTATATGTTTATTTTTAGCCTGTTTCCGTTACACTTCTTCTGTTAACTGTAATTTGAAACATAAAGACATAATTTCATGAACAATTACTCAACCAGTACAAAGTTAACAAATGAAAATTAGGAATTGTTTCCTGAAATCCACCAATATAAAATAATTGTAAAATGTGTCCAAAGAGAAACATCCTTATCAGAACCCAATAAATATATGCTTATTAGTGTATTGCAGATAAGAAAAGATTTGTTTTTAAAGGTTTCAATCAGGAAACCAATGAAAATAATAAATATTTATGAATTTTAAACCATAAAATTTGAATTATTCTATTTTACTTGTTAATTTGAAAATGTATAGCCAGGTATCTTATTTTTTTGAACTGTCTTATGGGGCCCCTATATGGACCAAGGTAGTCACTTAAAATTGTATAATCTTGGGGTTGGAGAGATGGCTCAGGTTAAGAACACTGACTGTTCTTTCAGAAGATCCGTGTTCAAATCCTAGTACTCACATGGCAGCTAACAAGTGTCTGTAACTCCAGTCCCAGAGGATCTGACAGCCTCTCTGACCTCTGGGGCATTGCACGACACAGGTGCACTTACATTCAGGCAATACACATATACACATAAAATAGAAATAATAATGGGGCTGGAGAGATGGCTCAGTGGTTAAGAACACTGACTAGTCTTGCAGAAGACCTGGGTTCAAATCCCAGCACCTACATGGCAGCTAACAACTGTCTGTAACTCCAGTCCCAGGGGATCCGACAGCCTCTCTGACCTCTGGGGCATTGCAGGATGCAGGTGCACTTACCTACATGCAGGTAATACACACATTCACATAAAACAAAAATAATAAATTTTAAAAATTAATTTTTTTTCTTTTCCCATGGATGCTGTGGTACTCTGAAGTCATCACTGTCCTCTCCCTATTTGCAATTAATACATTACTAAGAACATAAGAATGCAAGGATGAGTGGCATTTGGTATCATACAGCATTCATCCTGAAAAAGTACATTTCATGATTTGAAAAAAGTTGCAGCATACTAAATATTTGCAAACTCTTTTGTCTGAATTCAGACCTACAAATATATATTAATTATTTCCTGAAAGCTGAAAGGCATCACTAGAAAACAGACTTCATTGTGTGGCTTCATTTGGTGATAGTATAGTCTACAAACTGCAGTTTGGGATGGCAAAGGCACCTTCATTTAATATTGTTGCCTGACTCAGTCAACCATTAAATAAAACCTGGTATCTCCTTTTATTCTTTTATTTTTAATTAAAGCTGCAGAGACTCATTGATTGAAATGTCTTTTATCCTCTTATTGCTTTAAAATAAAAAAAGTACCTCAGTCCTTTATACTCCTCCTTAATCATGAATGCAAATAAAATTCCAACTGTAATCAGCAGCTGTTGAGAGAGACTGGAGCAAACTGAGTTACCATGGAAACCACGAAGTCAGTCCTTGACCAGACAAAGAAGAATACCTGTGTGTGTGTGTGTGTGTGTGTGTGTGTGTGTGTGTTGAGTGTGTGTGTGTGATATGTACTTGAGCTTAACAACAATTTGCAAAAGACACCTAAAGATATGTCAAGTTTTTTTTCACCTACCAAATTATTGGGTTTTAGATATTTAAGGTAAAGGTGAAAGAACAAATTCAACTAATACATTAAAATCAGACAAGTTTGCTTTTCATTTGAGACAAAATAATCCTGTCCTGCTTGAAGCCACAGGTAGCAAATGGTACGATTAGACAAGAACTGAGCACAGTAAATATTGAATACATCCCTTTGCAAACAAATAAACAATTAATGTAATTATCTAGCCTATTATTACTGTCATTATCCTGGCCTTCACTTTTCCAACAAGCGTTGCAGCATTTTAATTTTATTTTCTCCTGGGAAAGAATTATCTCCTGTTCTAAGCTGCTGGGGGAAAGTATTGTAAAGCTTTCTAAATGTTGAATATAAAGGTCATCCCGCTGAGGGATTTTTCAGCTGTGAGTAAACACATCCAGAGGAAAGAGTGGTCCCCCTCCCTCTTGTTCAACACAAATATAGTTTTAAACTGACTGGTGAAGTGTGTGTCTTAATTGAGCATATCCAATACCCATAGCATGTAATATGATTAGAACCCAACTGTTAACAAAGATAGAACAACAACTCATGCATTAGTGTGCTCGATAGCTTTAGTGTCAACTTGACACATCTGGGTTGAGGGAGTCTCAATTGGAGAATTGCCTCTATTGGACTGGCCTGTGGCCATGTCTGAGGGGCATCTTCTTGATGAGTGATGTAGGAGGGCCCAGCCCACTGTGGGTGGTGCCATCTCTGGGAAGGTGGGCCTGTGTTGCATAAGAAAGCAGGCTGAGCAGGGGCCAGAGGAGCAAGCCAGTAAGCAGCATTCCTCCATGGCCTGTGCTCCAGCTCCTGCTTCCAGGTTCCTGCCCTGAGTTCCTACCTCGGGCTCCCTGATGAACTGCAACCGGGGAGTTGTAAGCTAAATAAACCCTTTCCTCCTCAAGTTGGTAGTGGTCAGAGTGTTTTGTCACAGCAATGGAGAACAAACTAGGACAAATTAGTCTTTACCAACAATAAAAAAAATAGCTCAAGTCTGAAGTTTGAAGTTTAGTTCTCCACTGTCAGTACTTGGAGGAGAAATGTTCCGATTAAAAAGAAATAAAGGCAGTTAATTTAGATGTCAGACAATCTGGGATTAAGCTTGGGATAAATGGACCAATTATATGCCAATGGCCAAGACACTGGGAAGGTGGTTCATTCATGCCCCCAGCCTTGAGGACAGGCAGAAGCAGTGATCATCTCTCCCTCCAGACTTGCTGACAGGCAAAGATGAGGCAGTGGTCCATCTCTTCTCCCCAGCCTTGAAGACAGTGAGGCAATTGTCTATTTCTCCCCACAGCCTTGCAGACAGGCAGAGGCATTCCCCTTCCTTCTCTGCATCTTAAGTTTGGAAGGTGCTGCCTGGTGCTCTCTCACCAACTATGCAAGGCAGGCAAATATGATTCTCTCAGCTTTCCAGCTGAGGAAACATGGAAAGTTCAGTGAGTTGTCTGAGATGGCTGAACAAGTTATTGGTGGGAGAAATTAGAATTTACTTCAGAAAAGAATGACTTTCAAAGGAGCTTTTCCTTTTTCCTGACTTAATGAATTTGGAATGAAGTTAGTGGAATGACCATGACGGGAAGGACAGCATCCTCTCTAGTTGTAGCTTAAGATGTGTCATTAAAACCTTGCATTGTGCCACAAGTAATGAGGGAAGAAAAAGAATGGAGTGCCCAATGGGCTCACACTCTCCCTGGAGTTTCTTTGACTCATGTGCCCAGTTTCTCTCTCCATTTTGCAGGCAGTGATTCTGCTCTGAAAATGTACTTTGCTGTGGTATCAATTATTCTCCCTAATTTGTCTCCAACAACCATTGATTGTTGTGTCAGTTACTGATCTATCTCCTGCAATCACTGAAAATTCATTTTGTTCTCTTTGACTGTATTTGGAAATAGTACTCAAGATGGCTAAGTATTTTGCTATTTCTCACCTAGTATATGAAAAAAAATATTTTGTCTAAATTTTTTAAATGATATCATACACGTGGCTGGTGAGACAGGGCTAATGAGATGGCTCACCAGGAGAAGGTGCTTGCCAGCAGGCTTGTAGACCCGAGTTCCATTCTTGAGACACAAATAGTGAAAGAAGATAATCTATTCTCCCAAGTTGTCCTATGACCTCCACACACAAGATCACATGCCTGTGCCCACACGTGTACACACATATACACAATAAATTTTAAAAATAAATAAAAGACTAAATTTTTTAAAATTTTTTAATTAAAATAAATAAAGACTATACATATTTTTATGGCTTCTTATTTGAAAAATACTTTAATTTCTTTGAGATATTCTTTATTTTAAAATACATAAAAAGAAATTTCAGTACTTAAAGATTACACAGATGATGAAACTCAGAGCAGGTGACTTCCTCACCCAGGTGTATACTCGTGTCACACATAACTTCTTTATGGCGAAAACAGTTATTCGCAGCATACTTAAATTTTAACTGACTTGTGTGGAAACACAGAATGGACTTTTTAAATACTCAAGTTATGATATTTGTGTGCCTTAAATCCTAAAACCTCTGCTTTTCCCCTAACTTCTCCTCATCAGATACTCCAAGGACCTCTGGGGCTGCTCATCTGCCCCAAAGGGACTCTTCTTCTACAGTGTCCCACCATCAGCCTAAGGCTTCCATTCTCCTCCTCTGTTGTTCACATGACCAGTGTTGCACAGGATCACTCAAAACCCACAGCTGCCTTAGTAGTGTGCCAAGCTGGTCTGTTGACTGTGACTGTCCCCACTTCTATACAGTAGTGACACAACCACCATGGAACCGGGAGCCAGTCAAAAGGACAGGGTCTAAAGTGTGCTCTCAGCACAGTAGCATCCCCTGGAAACCTGGGAAAAGCCGAGCTTGGCAGACCTTCCCCAGGGTTCTGTGTCAGAAATACTAAGGCTGAGCCCAGTGATCTGTAATCAGACTCTAAATTACTCTGATCCATGCCAAATTTCAAAACACTTCCTAGCACAGTTTTCAAAATCTGGTTGTGTGGCGGGGTATGTGTGCATGCGTGTGTATGTAGATTGTTGTCAATGGTAGCTTGGATATTTCTGAATTCCTACTTCAGCTACACAGACTTACTTGAATTAAGATCCATTAGAAAGTAATATAAATTAGTGAATGTTTAGCCTTCTAATGTACAGATGGATCAACGAAAAGGTTATCTTTTTACGAAATATGGAGAAAAACAGGCTTGCATTTATATAGCTGAAGAAAATCTTGGGTGACAAGCAAAAAAAAGATAAGGAGTCTAACATCAAGTCGTTGAAATGCCAGCGTTCTAATCTGCTAGAATACATTAAGATCCCATGTGATATACCAAGACTGCAACGGAGAAGGAAAGAAATGAAACAATGCTGGAAGAGAAGAGAACCACGGGTGCTTCCAGATCTCTTCTTACACTGCTAGGACCTACAAACAATAAAGTCTACCCTGCGTTCTATCACACTCAACCACTGTATTTCTTTTGGAAGTTTCCATCTGTGTTCCTTTGAAACTCTTCGGTGTGAGCTTCTACACAGGTTTACAAGTTCCATCCTATTGAACAAGAACTGATTGTTAACCACTATGCAAGAGTCCTTGTAGCTGTTTTACCATATTTAAAATTCCTTCATCATTTATATTAGAGAGACTCCATTTTTATAGTTTCAAATCTCTAACAGAGACATTTTGAAAACTTATTTCTTCAAAACTTTGTAAAACAATGATAAAAAGTATGAATTCTTATTATAACTATGAAAACTTTTAAACAAATTAGATAATGGCATATTTATATTGAAATGTAGACACATGTCATGTTTTGTTTTATCATGTCATCACTTTTTATTTTCTTCAATCTCAGCTAATTTAAACCTTGATTAAGTTGTTTTAGAAATAGGATTTTAAAATAATTTTGGATATGTCAATATAACTTATCACATTACTCTCAAACCTGAAAGATAATATACTTAAAAATTAAGGATTTTTTAATAAAAATCAAAAGGCAATAAAGCATTTAAAATCCAGGATCATTTTAAGAAAAAAAAAAAGGTGTTTTATCTACAAACAAGACTTGTTTTTTTTTTTTTTTTTAAGTAAGTAAGAGTTTCTCCCACTCTGTTCTACCTCTTCACTTGTTTGATTCCTTTGCTGTACAGAGCTTTTTAGTTTAATGAGGTCCCATTTGTCAATTATTGATCTTATTTCCTGACGAACTGATGTCCAATTTGGAAAGCCCTTTCCTGCGTCTGTATCTTGTAGGGTACTGCCTGTGTTTTCTTCTAACTGTTTCACTGTTTGGATTTTTGATCCATTTGGAGTTGACTTTGTATAATATGATAGATAAGGGTCTATTTTCATTTTCATACACATAGAGACCCCGTTTTCCCAGCACCATTTGTTGAAGATGCTGTCTTTCTTCCAATGTATATTCTTTTTTCAATAGATGGAGATTATTACAAAGTTCCACAACTGGTGAAATGGATAAAATAAGTGTCTGTGGGGTGCCCAACCCTAAGGGACACATCTACAATGCAATCTCTACACCTGAGGCCAGAGAACATAGCAGAACAGGGGGTGGAAAGAATATTAATGCATCTCTCAATCCTCACCAGCAAAACTTCCTCATGCAAAAGATGATGATTAACTCAGGGGACACAACTGGCCAAAGTGTAGAGAATAAGAGACTGCAGAGTGCTCATTCCTGAGTAGGACATCTATATCAAAACTCTGCCCCTAGGCTCTGGGATCATTACAGAAAAGAGGGTGGAAAGACTGTAAGAGCTGGAGGTTAGAGGTGCTAGAACACCACAAGGAAACAGCTGGGAAGTTACTCATATGAACTAACAGCAATTGTGACAGCATGCACAAGACCAATGCAAACTGAAGCCAAACAAAAACCCAGGATAGAAGTGGGGAAGTGGGTGAGAAGCCCAATTGTAGCTGAGGAACTACTGGCAGCTGTTCCCTACTGGGAGAGAGTCGGTTTAGTTTAATGGTGTGACACTAGATAGTTTAACCTGCCTCTAGTGTTTGAATATAAAGAACATTTGGGGAGACAAACATGGCTTGATGGGATTAATGTATATGACAGGGAACATGAGATCTGGTGGAGGGCCTGTAAGAGGGGAACAGATAGGGAAGGGCTCTAAATATGGTCATATACGTATGTGTTTTGTATGAAATTTGCAAAAATTCATTAAAATTTAAGTAAAAAGATGCTTCATTTGCACCTACACACCGTCCTTTTAGTCTTTTTTACAAACATTGAGTAAGGAACTATGTGTTTGATTGTTCTCTAAAAGTAATCTATTTCTCCTTACTAATGCTGCCTTGTATCCATATAGCTGACAGTTCAACAAGGCCTTCTTATATTCTGATGTGTTGTTTGCTTTTAATACACACTCCAAGCCTTTATTTACACATAAGAAGATCAGCATATCATTTACTTTCCTTTTGAAATTAAATTTGTCAAGTGGAACAAGGGTCTGTGAGCAGAGTCAGAGAGTTTTCCAGAAGGCTGACAATCTGCTACATAAGTTCGTTCCCTCAACTGAGCCCAGCAGTGCACAGTTGTTAGTGGTGATAAAACTGTGCTGGTTTCTGGACTCTGTGCTGATCCTTGGGTCTTTCACTGACATATAAAAAAGGAAAAGATGATTTTAAATTTTAAAGTAAGTTTGATAGCTTGACCAATTCTCACACAATCTTGATGCAACTTCTCACACACTTTTCATTACAAAAAATATACCAGATAGATTTGAATGACTCTGAATTTAAGAGCACTTTATTAAACTTTGATTTGTAGTTGTCTATGTCCCAGGTCATAAACAAGTAAGCAATAGAGCAGTATCTTCTTCTGGATAATAAAATTTTAACTACTTCATTTGGGAAAGAAGGCAAATGCCATGTATGCTGTCTGAAACTCTTGCTAGCATTCAGGTAGAGGCTGTTGGGGTGACTCATCACAATAGAGGAAGTATGAAAGAACCCCCACACCACTAGGCTCCTCTCTTCAGCAGCAGTCACCTTTGGAATTCACGCTGTTAATTTACAGCATGCTGCTTTTGGGATCCTTGCTGCCTTAATGATGCAATCATCTTCTGAACTCATTAAGGTCCCACCTAGGTTTATGTGTGTTGCAGTGACATCTTTATTTCTCAGAACAGTTTGGAAACCTGCGGGGACATAGAATTGCCACAGATGGACCATTATGCAAAGCTGAGTCGATCAAGCCTCTCCCAAACTGAAAAAGAAAAGTATTTGGATCATAAAAGCAGCATATGTTATAGCTGTAGATGTGGGTTGATGGAGGTCAGGTTTGTGCACTGATTGCTTTCCATTGCCGCTAAGAGGTACCTGACCACAGGGATTTGTTGATGACTTTCTGAGGTCTGCAAAAAGAAGCATGCTGATCCTTTACTTGATTATAAACCTCCTGTTCTCAAACAAAATAATGTAGAGATGAAAATCAGCAAAGACTTGATTGAAACAAGAATATAAATGAATGAAAATGAATTGCATGTTAGTGCTGGGTGGTCTGAAAACGTAATCAAATGGTAGAGTAGCATACTGGAAAATTCCAATGTGTCTGAAAAAGAACCTTCTTAATAGGACAACATGGATTCTCAAAGTCTGCCGTGAGAAAGGGAACCTGGACTCCCCCCACTCTCCATCCCCAAATACCCATTTCCTGTTATGATTCTATGCTGATTCTTATTACATCATGAGTGAGGATCTACTCAGTTCCAGAGGCTTTAGCATTTAGGATACTGAAATAGGATTTAAAAGGCACAAAAACTCAACAAAAAAATAAATCAAAAAGCACCTATGCCATCCAGGATTAGCGTACAGTTTACAATGGGGAATGAAGACTCAAGAACATCTAAACATGTACGAGAGCTGACTTAATCTCAATGAGAAACACCAAGAGCAGGAAGGAAAGAGGATTGGATTTTATAGCTGAGCCCTAACATTCTTCAAGCAAAAACTGTAGGTCTAAGCTCATTAGCGAGAGCTGATCACAAAATTCTTGGTTACTACTGATGGTTTTCATTTTAACAATTACAACACAAGCAAAGGCCACAAAAAGTAAAGAAGCATAAAGAAAAGACATCTTTAATCTTGTAAGACACAGTACATATGCTTCACTACCCTCAAACCATTGGATAAATTGCTTTTTTCTATTTCAAACACGAATATACTAATTAACTGTGGGAATTGTTACCCTCTAAACTTTTCACCTGTTGCTAACCTACTTGCAAATACTCTTGTATTTGCAATTGTTTAAATTGAAGTATTTGATGTTATGAGATATTTAGAGGTACTATATTGCTTTCTTTTAAATTCTGTTATATAAAAATACAGCTCTACACTACTGGTATACTTTAATATGCTGGACACGATTTGTTAAATCTCAAGCACAAACGCTATTCAGAAGCACTTGTGGAGTTTCACACCCAAAATCCTATCACTCAGGAGTTGAAGCAGGAAGAGGGCTTAGAGTTCAAGATCAGGTTGGGCTATATTTGTGAGAAACTGTCTCAAAACAAAAATGAAGAACTAGTAGTCAGTATTATGAAATATTGAAGGTCAGATTTAAGAATGTAAATAAAAGCAGGAAGTAATTAAATGAGATGTGGCTACATATAACTCAAGAGCAACTTCAGACCACAGTCAGAGAGATGGGAAAGTGACTAAATGTGTAGTGTGGGAGTTTGTCTTTGTGTGTGAGAGATTCCTTAGTAGTTGTATTTCACACAGATGAGCACTGTTTAGTATAGAACTGGAATTTTTATATTCAATAGGCTCACATTTCAGTGTTCAATTAGTACGCTTTTAATAGCAATAACATTATGTGCTCAATTACTGTTTAGAACAAATGTCCAGGGGCATTTGGTTCAAGATTTTGCTTAGAGGTCAAAATATGGCTGTTGTAGCATCAAAATCCACATCTTTTGGAACTGTCCATGCTCCAGGACAGGAAGGAGACAAAGATGGTGTGGGCAAAGCCAGAGAGAGAGATGAGGAAATGTCTCCACAGAGATCTTTCCTCATTTATCAGAATATCCAATTTTCTAGAAAGCCTTTTTCAGTCCCATTGGATGCCACTGAGTCTCTGAATGCCTCCAGCCTCAACATATTCTGGGTAGAAGATTATCTGCATTTCAGCCTCAGTGGTGTGAGGGAGGCAAGAGGAAGAATAGCTGGGACGGAATCTGCTATTAATTCTGCCCTTGATCTTAAATTTATATCTAACCTTGGCAGAGAGCTCCAGCTTCAGCTTCTAAGGATTGCCACACATGCCTGATCTTTGTGTCAAAAACTTTGTGAGTTTTACTTAATTCGTCCTTTCACTCTGTTTTTAGAAAACAAACTACAGTTTAAGTTGGTACAGATTGTTAAGTTTAAGTTGGTGCAGATTTTATTTTTTTTCTCTCTTTAGTTTGTATAGTCTACCTTTTGTTTTATTTTTTGAGTCTTTTATACCCCCCAAAAGACTGTCAACATATTTCAGTTGAGCTAATAAGTTGAGATGAAGTACTTTCAAAAATGTTTTACTTGAAATCTGACATTCAGTTAAAATTTAGTATTATGAGTAAGTAGATTAATAACAGAAAAGTCAGATTCGGTTGTTCCTTCTCCAGCTCTGTTAACACAATATACATTATAGGGATATTTTCCTTGTCAGACACCAGAGTTTTTGAGTATTTGTAGATAAGAATTATGAAAATTGTATTACGGATCATGTTTATACATCATAGTAGAGTGACGCCATCTGTTACGTTTTGCTCAGCACTCATTTTTATGGGACTGTCTTGAAGTAAGTATTTTTCCAATTCATTCCTACTCACTATATTTTGCTCATTTACCTTAAGAATCAAGGAATGTCTATATCTGTCAACATTTAGTTTTATTCGAATTTAGAATAATTAAGTTATTAAGAAATAATGAGCTTGTCGATAAAATCACAACTTTTTAGAAAAGTATTCTTTTTTATTCCAAGAACTCTTGTTCTACTCCAGGGACTAGAAATGCCTTCCAAATTTAGAAATAAAATTATTTTAAACCTTTTTGTCTGACCAGTACATACTTAATTTTATTAATGAGTATTGTATATTTTAATATCTTTTTAAATGAATTTTGTGGATTTCATACAATAATTCTTAATTATGAGCCCACCTATAGCCCACCACAGGATTTCAGAAATTTTGTCATATACATTAAGGCTTGTTGAGTCAAGTTTGTGTACCCAGATGCCCTCCATGTGAGTTCATCCCCTGGAGCCTATTCAGCCTGTATAGTGTCGCTCCCTTAAAAACAATCAACTATCCCTCACCCAGTACTATATATTTTAATTAAATTATTTAAGTTAAATGTAATTGATTTTCAAATTATATTAAATAATACATAAGCCTGTACCATTTAGTTCATTTCAAATTAGTGACTTTCTTTACCCAATGAATTTACTTCAAGGTCAGAATGTTAAAATAACTGTTACAAAAAGATTGGTATCAGGTTTTATCAGTAGTCTCTGCAGAAGAAAGGAAATGTGTTTAGTCTACCTGATTTCAAATACATTTGCATAGCCCTTGAATACAGGGTGAAAAGAAGCCAAGATTTCACCAAGGAGTGCATTCTATCTCTGGAAATATTGGGAGCTCTTAGTAATTTGAGTTTGCTGAGGGACAAATAAGTATAATGTACATCAACCAAGTTTTTATCACCTATGAATTGCATGACTTGAATGTAGAAACACTATGAAGGCACATGCGTGTAGCATGTTGAAAATCTAATCTTCAAAAGCAAGTTTTCAAGAGTTTCACACTTATACTAGTGACTGAAATGGAAGCTAGATTGCTTAGACTGGATGCTTCTGTGTGTAGAAGGGGGCAGCCTATGTCCTGTAAGATGTCAAGTCAACCAGTGCTGTGTGTCTTGTAGAGTGTTTAAGAATATCTCTAGCATCCCGAGTCATTCCCAATAACACTACCCACATTCAAAATACTGTATTCAAAAACACAGCCAACTAATGCCAAGTGTCTGAGGGGGAGCAAACCTGCCTTTAAATAGGAACTAATGGACAATTGGAGAATCAAATTATTTTTGTTAATGATGATTGAGCACTTCTGTGCTGTGAGATAAGATATGAATATTACAATTTTAGGACTATGGGTTTAGGATATGTTGCTTTGGTTAGCATTCTCTAGCCTGTTTGTGCTACAAAGGTGAGAGGAACTGAAGGAGACGTCCTTTGTGACTTACGTCGCCCTCCTCCCCTTCTTATCTATTATATTTGGGTGGAAAAACAATTCCTTAGGAGTATGCTTCTAAACTCTCTCCTTATTTCTGGACAAAAAAGCAATACTAACTCTATAAATATGATGATCTCTTTATTGCTACTCTTTTTGCATTATCTACACCACTGCCACCTATAATGTTTTCATATATGTTTGAAAATACCTACAAATGATTTCTGATATTGTTCTCACTCCTCAGAATATTTTCCTGTTTATAGTTTAAGATCAAGAGGAATCTGTGTTTAGTCAAAGCACACAGTGAGGTACTTGATGGAGAGAATTTGTTTTGCTGTGAAATGCTGCTGTTTATCTGTGAACCTTTTGGTGTATTTAATTTGACAGCGTTTTATAGACTCCTGGTTAATGAGCTTAGCAGCAGCCTCTGTCCCCGGGGCCTTGTCAATTCAAGGCCAACTCAGTGTAAGCTGTTATAGCTACATTGGCTTCATTTATTTATTGTTAAAATATAAATTATATGTTTCAAATACTAAGGAAATAGACTTTTTTTTTCTTATCCTCTTCCAGTTCTTCTTGCCTGTTACATATCTACAAAACTGTGTTTGACCAGACGGAAATACTAATTTGTATTTCCTACTCATTTAACAGGCACATGGATAACTATATTTACTTCCAAAAGTCACATATTTACAATACCAGTATCAGTCAATGAAGTGGCATTTATGTGAACTGATGTCCACTGTAGCTGCACAGGGCAGCAGGTATTCAGAATAAATCAGAAGAGGAAGAGGGAACAGATCACTATTTATTCTACATTAGATGGCTTCTCAGTAGACACACCTTGACCCAGCATCCCCACAGCCCCTAACAGATATGGTTGCCTCAATCTTAGTGTTACACTGGCTACAGTAAAAGCCTGATAACTTCTTTCCCAGCCTGCTGCAACCTGGAAATCTATGTACACCAAGTTTATTTAAAAAAAAAAAAAACAAAAAAAACCCCACTCCTTATCTACAATAAGCAATCTAGATATACTAAAAAACTTACTGAATATTCTGAGATAAGAACCCCTCTTCTGGCTACCTTGGCTAGATGGTACCATTGGGACATCTGTCAGGAAGTCTGATTACGTTGCCATTGTGAACTCCTAGGAGGGACAGAGTCTATTACAACTTTTTTCCTCATCCTTGTCTTCCTAAAAAAGGATGTACCAGTCTAACAAACACTATTTTAAAGGTGATCTTGGCTTAAAGTTTTAACAAAAAATAACACGATAGTGCATACCTAAATGCAAAATACACATTACTTTGAAATTTGAAATATAATTTGCCATGTTTGGTTAGTGACAGATATTTCGGTGATTATTATTTTCTTTTAACATTTTGTATTTTCCAAAATTAAAGATCAAGCAAAAGGGAGAAAAATATCTTCAAATTATAAATAATAAAGTTGGCCTTGGATTCATCTTTGTGAGTACAGAGATATACACTAACTACATATTTATTTCTTACATACTCTCTTATAAGTAATATCTTTTTATCTAGATACTAAAAATGGCACTTGATGCATTTATCTTCAATGCATTGAGATGATTTGGGTGATGATTGGAAAGCTATACTTCTGATTTTACAAATAAAGACAATTTTGCATCTTTAACTCTAATTCTTCTTAATACTTTTCACTCTAATCTTCTCATTCAAACTCAAGAAAAGGCTATAAAGACTGTCAATGGCCCTGCAGGACAAAAAGAGCTATTTTCCACTTGACATTTTTAGATCATATATTTAGGTAATTTCAGGGGTTATTCAACATTTTGAATACTTGCAAGGGAACAAACTTGGCATTGTGTTGACAAAATATTTTCCTTTTTTCACAAAAGGAGACAGATTCCATTATAAGTGAGTGCTACATATTATCAGATTTTTAAAAAATTTTCCATGTGTATGTGTGTGTGCATTCTTGTATGTAGGTACACATGTATATGTGTATGCGGAGGCCAGAAGACAGTCCTGGGTGTCATTCTTCTGGCTTCATTAGGTAGGTGGAGTGGCCACTGAGTCCCAGGGACAGCCTCTTTCAGCATTTCTTGTCCTGAGATTACAGGAGTCAAGGGCATGCCATGGCACTCAGCGTATTCAGTGCATGCTGGGGATCAGATCCTCAAACTTGCAAACTTCACACTTAGATGCTGAACTATTGTCCAAGGCCACCAAAAGTTAGCTTAGTAGTTAGTTATGTAGATCATAACTATCTTTAAAAGTACAAAATACAATCCCAACAAAACAGTTCATTGAAAAGAGTATATCCTAATATAAAATTATGGATTCTGTTGGAGACACTACTTTTCACAATGAACAAACCCTAAAACCCCCATGGCATGATAGATGTATTTTATTTCAAGGTCTTTTGTCAGTAGGTGTGTTAATTAGGCTTCCTGGCAATCCTTTCACTTTAAAGCATAAAAGCTTTCTTTTGTGATGGAAGAAATTCAAAATAAAAACAGTACTCTGAAATTCAACATGTGGGGATAATTTAGAAATATGACAAACATATCAATTTGCCCTTATCTCAAAGAGATTGAGATCAAGAGGTGCACATGTTTTGCTCACTTCTGATGATTAGTATTATACCTCAAGTGCTCTGTCTCAGGATAGCGGGTGATCAATGTGAAAATCATGACTGATGGTTGTGAGACAGGGAATGATGCACCAAAGATGCATACCTGATGGTTTAGTAAACTTCAGATTCTTTACTCAGAGTAGCTGATGTGTGATCAATTCCTCCTAAGTCCCAGATCCCAATCGTCTCTCATGTAGACACCTAATCTCCAATATATTCAAATCTGCAGAGTGGAACGTAGGAAATGAGCTTGACTGAGGCTTAGTAGGTAGCTAACCGGCAGTATCACCTACAAATTTACAGATAAGAATATTCAATTTTGATAAGTATTTTCTTCTTTAGGAATAAACAGTTTTGTTTATTTAATTATAAATCTCTAAACCCAATAGAAACTGTACCATACATGCATAACATTCTATCGTTTTCAAATATTTTATGGTTTCTAAACCAGCCTAATACTACCTCAGTTTTTCTGATGAATGAACAGAGACTGAAAGAGGGTATTAAGGCAGGCATTTCCTGTTGACTGTAAAAATCTTTAAATGCAAGCTAAGCATTTTATTCATAAAATCCATCCTAGAGTTCCTAAATATGCTTGTTTAATTAATAGAGTTGTTTTTACCGAATGTCTGAAGATATCAGAAGCTTAAGTACCCTAACTAGTATGTTTACTTACTTAATATTAAACATGAAGAATATATTTAATTATCAAATATATTACATACTGTGTTACATTTAGAAGTTATAACATTATTAGACTGGAGCTCTAGCGCAGTAACTCAGGTACTTGCCTAGCATTCACCAAGCCCAGGATTCAAATACTTGGGAGATGGGGGCAGGTGAATCAAGAGTTCAAAACCATTCTCTGCTACATTGTGAATTTGAGGTCAGTCTCAGCTGTGAAACTCTGCCTCAAAAATAAAATAAGATGAAAGAAAAATTAAAAAGCTATAGCATTACTACATTTAAATGGTACAAATTTGTATTTTATTTTTAGAATTTTTCCTATCACTAGGTACAGAGAATAAAAATCAAGAAAAATGTTAATTTTCCGTGTATTTTTCTTCTATGCAGTTTCTTTTTTATTTTGAAATAATAATATAAGATGCCACCATAATGCTTTGAGATTTGGAAATGTAAGTTAATTTTACAATTTTATAAATAAAATTCTGTGAGGTTAGAAAGATGGCTAAGCAGTTAAGAGCACTGGATGTTCTTACAGAGGACCTGAATTTGATTCCCAGCAACAACATGGTGGCTAACAACTGTCAGTAATTCCAGTTCCAGGAGAATCCAATGCCCTCTTCCGACTCTGCAGGTGCATTTACATACATGCTGGTGATACGTTCATACACAGAAAATAAAAATAATAAACAAAATACTAAAAAATAGAATTTTATTCTTTAGAAATAAGGTAATTTTGTACCAGCACTCACTATTTACTTGCTAGATATACTTGGTAAATTCAGAGCCCAAGTCTTGTGAATTGTACTTTCTCTCTCTGTGCACAGCTGCCTCTTCTTAGCCATTTTCTTGCAAGTCAAGGAAGCTTGATTAATATAAATGAGCAAAGAAAAGAGAAGGTGACATTACGGAGTTTTGAAAAAAGTATGGCACACCGTAGTGATTTGCTAATGATGGGACTAACCTGAACTAGCCATCTCTGTCTCCTGAACAAGAAAGTTTCATCTTATCAAATTTTGGAGTTGAAATGAAATTGGCATCATTTTCCAACAAATTTCTACCACATCATCCAGTGTTTGTGCTACTCTTCTGAGTACATTATCATATATTTAAAGATATGTAAAGCTAATGACTCAGATGAGTTTGTTTTTCTATAGTTATCACTGATTTTAAAATTTTCTTTAATGAATCAATTGAGAAACAAGTTTATGCTAAGCTAATTTTGTCCTCGTTTGCAATATAGAGTTTGTAAAGCAATTTCTTCTTTATATTACAAACAGGAATGATACTCTTTAAGCCTAACTTAATGTCTCAGTAATGGTAAAAGTATAACACAAAGATCATCAGATATTTATATTTTTAATACAAAGTAAAATTGGCAATGTAGGCACAAAAATATATTTTAAAATGTGTGAAAATGATATGCTGGTATACTAGTAGTAGATTTGATTTCCATTTTCAGTGATGCACAAAGAACTCACGTGAGTGCGAAGAATCGGAAGGTTATGTCATCTCAAGCATCCTGTTTAAAGAGGGCCTCATTTTGTGGGTCACTACTGATTGTTTCTTTTTAATATAACCACACTGGCTTAACAAGCTGTTTCAAGGGACACAGGTTGTGCAGATTTACTTACAGTGAGAGAATAAACATTTCAAGCTGATACAATTATTGCAGCTGATTTCTTGAATCACATTCACTGAAGGTCTGAAAGAGATTCACTATCGTCACTTTGTAGCTCCAAGTCACAACTTGTACATAGCCAAGGAATGCCCAGCTTGGAAGACTGGCAGGATGTCTCAGAAAACACAAGTAAAGGAAATCCTGAAAACTACAGAATATGAAGGCTTTTAGAAATTTTAGAGAGCTGTTTTCTTGTCACTGCTGTTTTGTTTGTTTTGAAACAGTTTCCTTATGTAGCCCAGGCTGGCCTGACTGCTGGTAATTCTGCTCTCACCCTGCTGCATGCTAATACTACAAGTGTATGTTACCACACCCTTCTCAAGCAATATTAGAAAAATTTAAAAATCAGGATTAATGTTTGAGCTGAAAGAATTTTTATGGAATTCATAATTTTCATGGATCATGGCATTAAACAGAATTGAACAGAATAGGTATCCAGGAATTACTTTCTGTGTCAATAGTAACTCAAAATTCCTTCTACTCCCCTATGTGTTTTCCTTATGGTTCTTTATCCTATCTAGATGTATTTCACCTGCCCTTCCCGATAGAATAAGTTAGTTTGTCTTCCTATACTCCGTTCTGTTACTAATCAAATGTAAAGCAATGGCTAACAGATACTGAGCATTCACTGTTTATCAAGCACTGAGCTTAGCTGTAGTTATTTAATCACTTCTTACAGCAATCCTCAGTTTCTACCTTTGTGGTAAGGAACAGTGAGGTGGGGAATTTTGCTAGAGACCGTAAGACCTAGCATCAAAGCCTTGAAACGCAAACGTAAAGCCAGCACACTGAGGTTTAGATTGAAAAGGCATCTCTCTCTCTCTCTCTCTCTCTCTCTCTCACTCTCTCTCTCTCTCTCACACACACTAACACATACACACACACAGAGTTGTTTATTTCATATAATTACTGTCAAACAATTACTCAGTGCAGAGGATAAGAGTGACTTGGAATCTTTATTCCTTGAGAAATCAGGCCTGGAAAAACTATTAATCAGGATTCTCTCTGTTTGATATACACATGATTGCCCATTCATGCCATTTGTATTTTCTAGTTCCCTAGGAAGTTCTCTTAGGATAATTATGCAGTGCACTCTTCCTCGATGCAGCACTTTAAACTGAACTAAGATCAATGGCATTGCCTTAAAGCCTCAAGATAGTATACTGTTTCTGCAAATGCATTTCCTTTAGTCCCCTTCTGTGGAGTGCTCCAATTGGCTTAGTCTCTTTGCCCTGCTCAAACAGTTTCTGAGTACTTGCTGGACAAGAGAAATTAACTGAGCAGAATTCTGGAGACTGGAATGTCCAAGATCAAAGTACCAACAGACTTGGTGAGAGGGGATGCCTCATTCATTGATACATCTTTCTGTGTGATCACATGGTGGAAGGGGCATGGACGCTTCATGATGCGTCTTTTATAAAGGACTCTAATCCAACTGAGATCATTTCATCAGGTTTTGAGACTCTACCCTCATGATGCAATAATTCCCCAAAGTAGTCACCTCTAAATGCTACCACCTTGTATGTTAAAGGCAAATTGTGAATTATAAGGAATATATACATTCAGACTGTAGTAGATCTGGCTGCCATATTTCAGTTAAAAACTAGTAATAGTCTGTTTTCTGTATTGCCATTCTCAAGAAAGAGTTCACTACTTAGCTCTTCCCTTGTCCTTCAGGATGCCCTGTTCCTGTCCCCTTCTTCTCAGTTATCAAAATCAATCTCCCCTTCAAGAGTCACCTTACTTTGTATTCAGCAAATCTTTGCTAAGTGTCAAGTTTTTAAATTTTAAATTCGCACTATATTAGTTATGTTTTTTAGCGTTGTGACATCACATCTGACGTAAACAGGTAAAGGGATAGTGTATTGTGTCTCGCAGTTTCAGATGGTCCAGCCTAGGTTTGCTTGGCTCCATGTACATGGACAGAGCAAGGCATCAAGACAGTGTAACACAGAAGATGGTTCACCTCATAACAGAGAGGACATGGAAAGCAAGGAGGTTCCTTAGGGACCAGGGAAGACCTTAAAAGCACATCCTCAGTGATTGTGGTTGTTTGATTGAGAATGTCGCCCATAAGCTCCAGTATTTGGACACTTTTTTCCCAGTTAGTGGCACTGTCTTGGGAGATTTTAGGAAGCATGTCATTGGGGGCAAGCTTTGAGAGTTCCTCCTAAGCCTTGCCAGATGTTTGGTTCCTCTCGGCACGGCAACCTGTGATTGCTTGAAAATATAGTCGCTCAGCTTTCTGCTCTGACCAGCTCTGCCACAATGCTTTCCCCACCATTATGGACTACAATGCCTCTAAACTAAATAATCTCTTCCTTGTCTAAGTCATGGTGTTTTATCCCAGTGGCAAAAAGTCACCAATTCAGTGACCGACCTCCTCCAGCTAGGCCATGCCAGCTAATTCTCCCAGAACCTCCTAGCATATAGCCTCACCAAACAAGCCCCACACCCCCCCACACACACATGAGTTTTGTGCAGAACATTTCATTTTCAAACAAGAACCCCTCTTCAGGGACAGTGTACATCACAGCAAGTTTCTACAGCAAATTCAGACCAAACCAATGTGGTGTATAGTCTGTATTTTATATCAATCCAAGTGCATATTTGTGTATATTTGATTAGTGTTTGGTGGCCTAGATATTCAATACAACTCTAGGTTTCTAAGGCATGCGGGCATCGTGTATTGCTGCTTTTGTATCATTTGGCATGCCATTAATCATTGATTGAATCACCAAATACGGACTTTAACCTCCCACTGACTGTCATCTCTACAGATCATTTAACTCAAGCTATGTTGCAGGAACCCTCAGTAAAAAGAACAGGTTTGAGTGAGCAGTCATAGCACAAATACGAAAGTATAACTTTGTTGTTGAAAATCTACTTTCAGATACATGCTTTAATTTATGTCTAGCAAAAGTTTATGAAAAAATAGGCTGTAACGGTTACTGTTTACTCCACAGGTGTCTGAAGTACTAAACTAAAATGGTTAAAAGCTTTGAAATGAAGTTTCTAAAGTAATGAAAAACAATTCTGTTATTATTACTGTGGCTAAAAGGCTTCTTTGCAAGACTAGCATCTGACTCTCATTAACAGACTTTCCGTAGATGCTGTTTGGGGGAAAAGTTCAGAACGATGTCATGGTAGATGCTGTTATGATGATATGCAAAGTACCTCAAGGAAAACACAGGAGAGTCTCATCACAAGAAACATTGCCTGGAAAGAGTGAAGCCTTGATGCACAACCGCATGAAATCTATTTTTTTCTCTCAAAGTCCTGTCTCTAAAAAAGAAATGTCCTTAGTAAGATAGAATATTATGTTAGAACTTTTATTTTTTTTCTTTATGGGGAAAGAGAAATGAGGGCAGAGAGCATATTAAATTTAATATAAATTTCACTGTAAATAGATTGAAAATAAGCCTTTCCTTAAAATAAGCCTTTCCTGAAAATAATCTTAAATTCATACAAGGCAAGAGACAATGCCTAATAACTGTGTCTAAAATGTGCCATAATGTTTTAAAAGAAGCATAATATAAGAAAACTATATTATACTCATTTCACAATAAGCATCTAGGGGTATACTGATTCTCTAGTAGCAACTAGACTCAATATGGAAATTGGAAAATTAAAATGTTCTGTACTATACCAATGATTCATAAAACCACCTAAAGAAATGGAAAAAGGACAAAATGTTAAGTTCAAATGTAGACACCAAAAGAAGAGCTCCTCAGTCAGAAGCAAAGAGAGAGGAGGAAGAGCCAAATGGAGCTATCTCATCTCCTCGGAGAGCCTCCCTCAAAGCCATCTGGCATGACCACCAGCCTTGATGCATGGAGAAACTGAAGCCCAAAGTGCCTCTGGCCCAAGGCACAACACTGATGGACATCTGAAGTTGGATTGAAAGCCTGGCTCCTCACCTGTGCCCTTGTCCCTAGGTCACAGAGCAAAGCATTTATGTTTTCTCATCAAGCAGCTGTTCTCAGGCAATGGCGGGAACAAAGGGGGCTTTTCTTGCTTGGGTTTAGGTTTTGTTGTGGTGGTTGCCTTGGTCAGGAAATACTGTCCTGTCATCCTGCCGCTTGGATTTTAGACCTTCCCTTAAATGAAACATTATCTTTGCATGTGTAACTGAGTTACACACAAAGAAAAGCAATATCAGTAACATATGTACAGGCTCTTTCAACAACTTATACAATGTAGTTTATGACCTATAAACGAGAAAGGAGGCCATGTAAACTACTGAGAGGTTGTCTTGAAAAAGCTGTTTCAAATTTCATGCTTACCTTACATAGCTAATTTACTTCCCAATCAATGCTAGCTTAGGTCACATGAGTTGCTCAGCAGTGTTCTGGACCTTATACCCTGTTGCACAGCTTATAATGTACAGGGAGATCTCTTCCCTGAGAAACAGAATTGCTCCTAAGACTCTTCTGAAAGGCATTGGTGAAATTACAATATGGAGACAGATGTCAGACGACAAAAGAGAATAAATCAGAGTGCATTTTGTGCTACGTGAAATGTGATTATGGATGAACTGCAGTGGTGGTGATGGCTTCTGAATGGGAAGGGTGACCAAGCTTCTACTGCCAACTGCCAACTATTTGTCATAACTCCATCAAGGTCAAATCACAAATGAGAATTAGCTTACAATGAATGGAAATAAATATATGACAGTATAATGACCATTAGTTTTCCTTAAAAAATTGAACTGAAAAAGATATTTTAGCTGATTTTAAAGCCAGAACAAATTCCTATGGCTAGTTTAAAGTCACCTAAATCATGTTATTAAGAGATTATTTTTAATCAAATACAATTGCAGGCATTTTAAAATTGAATGCTTACAAATTGAAGTGATAACAGAATATTTGATACATTGCATCCTGCAAAAGCTCCCAAGGAGCACAGTCTTTGTGACAATAAATGACATGCTTTAATATATTGCATATCATATTGCATTGACATGTTCAGAAGTATTTGTTGAGGTCTTCTGCATGCCAAACATATGTGAGAATAAAAGAAAAAGACCTTTCTTCTCATGCAGCTTACACATGCTAATCCTATTACCAACTAATATCAGTGCTTCCCACTGGAGTGCACAAGGAATACTAACCTGCACTTTTGTTATGAACAGATTCTTCTCACTACCCTCTTCTTGTTATTGTTATTTGCTTTTAGAAAGCTTCTTTACTCACAGCAAATGAGACATTTCTGTAAAAAGAAACATATTAAATACCATGAACTCTACTAATAAGCCTAGAAGGAAACATATGGTAACTCTCACCTTCAAGATCAGACTGCAACTGTGTGTTCAGTTATCCTTTCGCTTACTGTATTTTCCTTGGGTGCTCACAGTAGATCAGTCCCTGTTACAGGTTGGGGCATAAGGAACATGAAGAAAGTCCTTTTCTCCTGAGGGCCAAGTTTAGAGAGCCTTCCTGAAATTGAGCTAGAGTGAGTCAGCGCAGAGCCTAGCGTAAGATAGGGCACAACAACAGACTATACAAGGTGGATCCAGGACTCCCTGAGAGACTTCTGCTTGGTGAGGATGAGAAGGGGAAGCTCAAACCTGACAGAGAAACAGAACTCATGAGGAAGACTCACACAAACCTAGCCCATCTGAGTACAGACCAGTAAAAACCTGGTGGAACAATTTGAATCATGAGAGGCCAAAAAGACTACAAAATCAGATACATCAAGTTAAATTCCCTACTGGAGGGGGGCACACTCCACATACAACCTGACCATCTACCAATTTAGTCTACTCACTTGAATTTCTGCAGTGTCTTCCATCAAACCACATGAAATTATAAGCACCACAAAAATAAAAGAATAAGCAATCTATTGTTAAAACATAAACAAATAGGAAGAATACCACAATCTATGTCCTAAATATTGCCCCCAATAAAGAGCATCACAAAAATATCTATAAGTCTTAACACAAATGACAGAATGTATGAATTCCAGAGGGGTGATCTATGGGTGGGGTCTAGTAGGAAGAGGGTATAAAGATGATTAAGATTGATTAAGATGTTCTATATGAAATGCACAAAAATTCAATAAAATATTTTCAAAATATCTAAAACAAATATGAAGAACATGGGCAAATTAATGGAAAGTGTTTAAAAGAGCACTATACAAAGGGACATCTATTGGAATTAATTCAAACTAAATTCAAACTAACCTAGAGAAAGAGAATTAAGAAGATCAAAATGAAAGTCAATGAACCAGAAAATGAAAAAGCAAGACAGAAAATCCATAAAACCAAAAGCTTTTTCTTTGAGAAAAATCAATAAATTTCTAAACAATTAGGTAGATTGATCAGGAAGAGAAAGATATTACATAAATGACCACAGGGAATACTATGAACTCTAAGAAAGCAAATATGATAACTTAGATGAATAGGGCAAGTTCTTTGTAAAGTGCAATGTACCAAAGCTCATCAAAATGGAAACAGGTATGTTAGCTATCTATGTATCTCTTTTAAAGAAACTTTATTGATAAACTCCACATATCAAAAGTTTCACTGATAAGTTCTGGCAAGAATTTAGGGATGATACACACCAAGAGGAGGTACTTATAGAAACTTGAAAAACAACGTAAATACATTCTGTTATTTACTAAGCCAAGCAGTGTCTTTCTAAGGACAGTTTAGCATTTGATAGTTAGGTGTGGTAGTACACACCTGTAAGCCCAATACTGTGAAAACAGAGATGGGTGGATCTTTGAATTCAAGGCCAGCCTGATATATATAGTGAGTTTCAGGCCAGCCAGGGCTACATAGGGAAACCCTGTCTCCAAAAAATAAATAAATAAATAAAAACATTCATTCTTGGTAGATGGTCTCAACGACATGATCCAGAGAAAAGTAGACTTGGAACTAAAAGTGAACTTCTTTGCCTTATAAAAAGCATAGTCAAAAAACTTAGCTTTTATCTAATTACAAAGCTCAAGAAAAAAGGGAATGAAAATTGCTGCTGCCACATCTACTCAACATTGAATTTCTCGGTCCAGCCCAGTGCAATAAGACATGAAAAATAATACACACAATGAAGAGGAAGAATTAAAACTGCTTTCATTTGATGACAGCATGGCTGAATGTTCAGAAAATCCTACAAAATCTACAAACATGAAAACTAGGACAAGTTTCATTAATTTTAATGATACAACGGTAGCTTCAAACACTTGATCCTTCTGACCCTACCCCTCAACTGCAAGAATTTCAGGAGTAAACTATGATGCCTGGTTTCTGTGAAGCTAGGCATTGAATCCAGGGCTTTATGAATGCTAAGCACGTGCTCTACCAACTTAGCCATATTCCTAACCCTAGCACAAGGTCTAATTGAGGGGGATCTTGTTAGTATTTTTATAAGATAAAATTTGTTGAAACATTTTTCATATGTATTGAATCAGTTCTAAATCCAAGACATGCCCTATTGTAACAATTTCATCATTTTTAATTCACTTTTTTTTGCCTGTGTGGTATGGGTACATATGTTTCTCTGCCTGTGTGTGGGCACATGTGTGTTCAGGTGTGTATTCACATGTGTGCGTGTGTATGTAGAGGAAAGAGGTTAATGTCAGGTGTCTTCCTCGATTACTCCTACCTTATTCACTAAGCTTCTCACTGACCCAGAGCTCACAGATTTGGGGATCCAAACTCCCAATCACAAGCTGGCACAGTGAGTGCCTTAGCAATTAATCCATTTCCTCACATTCTCAGACCCTAACTGCATGATATAAAAAATGTAAATATCAATGAAGTGCTATATATCATTTTGATACATGTAAATACTGTGTAATGTCTGAATCAGGATAAATATCTCCATCCCCTCAACATTTAGCATTTCTACAAGGTAAAAACATTTAGAATCCTTTTTCCTAGTTTTTAAGAATAGGAATTTCAATATCTAGATGTTATATAAAATGATGAGAAAAGTCTGAAGTCAGACATGTGCTATAATGTAGAAAAGCATTCTTATCAAAATCATGTTTACATCTCACTGTTTGTTATTTGGGGTATGAAGATAAAGATCAGTTTTACCAAATATAAATGGTCTGCATGCATCTGGATTTTAAAATCCATTGCTGTGTCTTATAGAAGCTGAGAATCAGTTATAGACTAATGGAAAGGAAAGAAGTTGTATCACATAAACTGATCATTTATAATGCCACAGGCTGTAGGAAGATCTTTCTAAACATAGGATGAAGCAAAATGTTATTGAAGATAAACATACTGATGACTTTATGTACAATTTAAAACAATTTGAAGAAGTTGTAGTATATTTAACATACAAAAGCACTGAAGGAGGCGTCAAGTGATAATTCTGCACTGCCCAACTCACTGCCCAGCAGTGTACTCAATAAACCTATTTTCTTTCAAAATCAAAACAAAAGCAAACAAAAGATAAATACTAAAGAAATACTAAGCTTTACTCTTAAATAACAGATAAACAATAATAGCTGCCATAAGTTCTCCTTCAAATTACTAAGAGAAAATGTCTATAATGATTATTTAAAACTTTATTGGTGAATTAGTTGATGAATTTCTACTTTATGACATTAAAACTCATATCCATTGTGTCTTGTCAAGAACTGTAACATGGCTGGGTATGTTGGCACACAACTTTAATCCCAGCAGTCGAAAGGCAGCAGCAGGTAGACCCTTGTAAGATCTGGGACAGCATGATCTACATAGTGAGTTCCAGGCCAGCAGGAGCTACATGAGACCCTGTCTCAAAAGAGACCCTCCCAAAAACCTGTAATGTGTTTTAAATGCTAGTTTTACTTTACTGGCTTTGAACTATTCACTGAAGAGAAAAAATAAATATTTCGAGGACACCTAGACATTTTAAAGATACAGTTTATGTTCATTTGGAAATTTAATTTTTAAAAGTGGAACTCAGCCATATGCTCATTTTCGTAGTTTAATGCAGTCTTGCTAATGTAATCACAGTAAATATCTATAGAGAACAAGAAGCTGAAAGCATTCAAAAGAAAAAGAAACGACTTTGATACTATCAGTAGATTATATGATTTCATAAAAGGGTCATAATCTGCAATTTTTCATTTAATTGGCATCTGGAGATTTGTGGGCATAGGTTATTGTGGGGAGGAATTCTAAAGTTCAGACATTTTACTATATTAGTCTGCACCACCCCAAGAGAAATTCAAAGAGTAGATTATTAAAAACAAAACAAAACAAAACACATATATTTCTCTCCATTCTGGAGGCTGGAGAGTTCAAGGCTGAGGGGCTTGTCAGCAGGTCTTTCTTGCTGATCGTCCCATATGGAAGAGCAAAGGAAAAAGAGGAGGACAGGAGAGATAGAGAGACAAGAGGAAGAAACCCATTCTTTTGCAAAGACCCATTATAGCGCAGGAACATCAAACTATTCATGAACTCAGTGTTTCTAGGACCCAAATGGGTCCTATTAGACTGCACCTCCAAACACCACTGCATTGGGGAGTAAGTTTCTAAAACATCAGCCACAGAGGACTTATGAAAACCCTAACTCTACAGGACTGAATGTGCTAAATTTAAGTTGACTTGAGGAAACTATATAAAGACAGATTGGTCATTATAAATATGTTAGGAAAAATATCACATGAAATGTTTGTATTCATGAGGGGTGGTGATATCCAAAATCATTTCACTGAGTTCTCATTGAACATTCAGTAGCAGGTAATCCATTTCAAATGCTTTATATTTCTTATTTTTAATCTCCTTCCATTTAATAAGGAAAAGACAACTCCAACTGCTTAGCTTCAGGACTGGAAAGGATAGCATACATGAACATCATTTACGTAAATTGATAGATTTACACAGCCGGCTTCATTTCCATAACTGCTGAATGACCAAAAGCAGGAAAGTGTTGCTGATTGCAAACGCTATTGCAAAAATAATAAAAAGATGTTTGCTTTCAGCACTTAGTGCAAGCTCCATTCGTCCCAGAGAATGTTAAAATCTCAAACATCTGGAATTACAAAACCACCAAGACATTGCATATGGCCTTCACGTATTGATGTGGAGGGCGTGGATCAGCACAGTGTCTGAATGAATCACAGAGCCTGAAATACTATGGAAAGAATATGCGGCCGAGAAGTCTTCAGCTTCAGTGATAAGCAAGTGGAAGAAGGACATGGAGTCTCCTTAGTCCTTCCCAACTCAGTCCTTCCCCCAACCCTTATCCAACATACTAATGATACACAGCTATGGAAATAAAGCTCTGAATAGCCAGTGTTTTAGTGACCTGAACTCCCTGCCAAATGCAGGCCGTCTCTTCTTCTGACTCAACCCTGTGTGTTCACAGTTCTTCTCAGCTATCATGAGTGACTCTCTTCGGCTAGTTTTCATCTAGGGCCTACAGCAGAGAAAGACCAAAGCAAATCAATTAGAATCCTCCGTGTTTCAGCTAACATTTTGTATTGTTAACCACCTTCATAGCACAGCCATAAAGAATAACTGGTAGGTTGCCGTGGAAGCCCAGTGTTTCATGTACCCTGCTGGGACCGAGCTTTTCTTTTCGGTCAGAGTTCCAATCTAGTCTGGGTGTGTGAGTTCTTTCTTCTCTTTTTAGCAAGACTACTTCTCTTCATCAAACCTGACAATCGACCAACCCCAGCTGAAATTTTCCCTATGGAGAGCCCTATCTGTTCTTAGCCATGCAAAATTTTGAAGTTACAAATGAAAGATTGTCCCTTGTTCCCATTCTATAGTAAATGGCAGAAAAGATCTTGTGCTGGGGGTCAGATCCTGGCTCTTCAACTCTCGCAACCTCCCACCCCAGAGGTGACATAAGTGATTTCTTGACAACTGTAATCTACATAAGGGTTGGAGAATGTAAGCAGAAAACACTTCTGTGGCTCATAGGTTTCTGCTGTCCAGGCTCTCCCTGTGAAAATCCTTACAAAGCGATTATGGTGTTCCTCTTTTCTTATTGAGTTTCAGAATCCTTCAACATTATGGTGCTCTAGGGTGCCAACTTACTAAAGATGCACAGTCTCGCCATTATAGCTGAATTTCCAAGATGCATAATCTTTAAAACATCATTTCAGCTTGATGTATATTTTGTAGCTAATAGTGATTATTTCCATTTTGATTTTATATGGATATTTCAGTTAATTCTTGTTAAAATATGTAGCTGAATGGTAATGCCAAACAGTAACCTAAAAAAAAATAATTTATCCACATAAACATCGCTGGTTTGGGTATTTGTTCAGATTTTATTCTTCCTACAAGATGTTACTAGGAACTGACCTCTGGGACATCAGACCATTCAGACAGTGCGAAACTCTAATACCTGCCTTTATCATCAGATCATGATAAAGTTTAACATATACATTAGGCACAGCAAGATATTGAATTTAATAAGAATAAAATGGAAGCCAAGTATATTGGAACACAGCCATACTCTTGGCCCTGGGGAACTGTAGACAAGAGGGTCAGAAGTTCAAGGTCATTCTTGGCTACATAGAAAGTTCAAAGTCAGACTCAGTTACATGATGACCTGTTGCAAAACCAAAACAAAACCAATAAAGAATAATTCATAATGAAAAGCATAACAATGTACTATAATAAAAGGAGTGTAATTGTGGTCTCTCTCAAATAACACACTGTAGAACAGTCACAGTTCTTGATGTCACACACTGTGAGATGTTCTCACTTGAGCACAAGCACTGGGAAACCTAGACAATCTATCTGATAACAGAGATGACTGCTAAGTGACTACCAGGGGGGTTAGGTTGAATAAAGGTGATTCACAGCCTGAGTAAGCAGAGCAGAGTAATGTAGCATTTAACCTGCTACTCAGAATGGCATGCAACATGAAACTTATGAATGCTCTCTGGAATTTTCCATGTAATAATTAATATTTTTAGAGACTGCAGTTGATCACAGGTGAATTGAAATGATTATAACATCCTCGCCTTAAAAAATTGGATTGTGTCCTAGTAGAAAGCTTGCAACTGTTCACGGTTAATATACCTTTTCCTTTTGGAGCATATGCGTCTAGAGCTAAAGACTAAGAACCAATTTTCTGACATGGTAAATAAACTGAAGTTTGTTTGAAAATTATAACTTTGTGCCAGGTGTAGTGGAACACACCTTTAATCCCAGCACTCAGGAGGCAGAAGGAGGCCAACCTGGTCTAAATAGTAAATTTCAGGCCAGCTGAGGCTACATAAAGACCCTGTCTCATGAAAGATAAGAAAGTAAGAAAAGAAGGCAGGAAGAAGGAAGGGAGGGAGGGAGGGAGGGAGGGTCGGAAATTTTAATTTTGTAGCCTTTTCGGTTGAAGCACATAAAACGCTAAACCTGTAATTACTGCAATTGTAAAATTTGCATCCGACTATGTGTACTTTAAGGAATTCTTCTTATTTTGATTTTAAATGCTAAATGAGCCAAGTTTTTAATCTAAGATATTTTAAAACATAGTTTTCATTAGCATTTATAAATCAGCAATGGCTTATTTACCATAGAAATGAAATACTAGATTGACCATGCTTTTTGCATGAATTCGTTGAAATTATTTATAGGTATAAATTCCCTGAAATTTCAACCTGAGCATCTGATGGTCTAAAAGCTTACGTACTTCCTTCATACTTTCTTTCACATGGATTTGAAATCAATATAACACCTCCCACGAGGCCATGCTTGAAAACACGCTCCTAATGATTATGAACTGACTTGGTATACAAAGGATTCCTTATCATTAATCACAGTAAAGGCACATGATGCTCACATGCTTAGCCCTAAACTTACCCTTCAAATAAGCCTTCATTATATTGCTGATTCATTACATGGGAGACAAGCTTTCTAAATGTTCCTTTTTCAGTAATTATCTAAAACAATTTCTTATAAATTTTGAATTCTGACAACATTATCCTAGAAAGTATAAAAGGAAAATATAACAACCAAGCATTTCAAATGTCAATATTTATGCCTTTAATCCCAGCATTTTGGAGGCAGATGGACCTCTGTGAGTTTGAAGCCAGCCTGGTCTACATAGTGAGTTCTAGGCCAGTCAGGGCTACATAGTAAAAACCCTGCCCTAAAAAATAAAGAAAGAAATCAAATGTAAATATTTGCCTTCTTTTAAATTTCATTTTAAAGTTTATATTCTTTGACTTTCAAAGATTGGCATTCAGAAATACTACTTCTACCCCCTGCATATTTATATATACTTATCCTTTATATATGATATACTTTAAGTATGTTTGAGATAAATGAACCTATGCAAAGAAAAATTAAAGTGAAATTGAGATAGGACATAAAATTCATAGTTAACAAATTGTTCATCTGGAATCCAAAATGAGATTGTTGGTAAAATTTAGTATTTTATTTTCCAAAGATTTTCCTGACTTTTAAGGAAAAGAGCAAGAATGTTTTTCTCTTGCTCAGATTATTGAGAGAGAAGAGGGCACCTAGCTTTGGAAATTTAACAGCCAAAAGCTTCATCTTCCAACTCATCATTTCTTTTCTCATTCACCACTTTACATGTTAGCTCCTTTCTCTAAACTTGTATTATATATTTAGAAATTATCTTTTTCTTAATTATAAATTATCAATGACACAAGTTCATCTACCATTTGAATGCCTACCACGAGTGACAAACAACAGACACTGGTTTATGGCTAATCTGCTCAGTAATCCTGCCAGATTTGTACTATTCTGCTGTTTCTCTGATGGTGAGACTGAGCCAAGAGAAGCTTGCACACCACCACATAGATGATGAAAGCACTTAACTCAGAAGCACTTTGTAATTTTAGGATCTTTTCATATAGAGTGCCCATTTAAAAATGCTTATTTGAACAACTCTGTAAAGCATTGCATCTCAGAAAAGAAGAATTATACAAAACCACTGACCTTGACTATCACTGTGCTCTCTTGCAGCATGTGAACTTATGAACCAGGGCATCCTGGCCCTGGTTAGCTCCATCGGCTGTACCTCGGCTGGGTCCCTCCAGTCTCTGGCAGATGCCATGCACATCCCCCACCTCTTCATTCAGCGCTCAACGGCTGGGACTCCAAGAAGTGGCTGTGGCCTCACCCGGAGCAACAGAGTCGACGACTATACTCTTTCTGTTCGTCCACCTGTCTACCTGAATGAAGTCATCTTGAGAGTGGTCACAGAGTACGCCTGGCAGAAATTCATTATTTTCTATGACAGTGAATATGGTAAGTGTTTGTAGTCTGTATGAGTTTTGTAAGATGATTGCATGAGAAACATCTTCATTAAATCCTGAAAAAAATTAATGAATGTGAATTTTATACAATATATTTTGACCATATTTAGACTCTCCTCCCCTATGTGCACCCCTCTTAATGCCCCCTCCTTATTTCATGTCATCTGTCATACATATATTAAGGTCTACTGTGTCAAATTTGTACCCCCAAATATCCTTTGGTGTGAATTCATTCACTGAACCATAGTTACTCTATCTAGCATCATGCCTTTAAAGAAAACAGAATCTCCCTCTTCAAGTACTAATTGCTGCTTTCTTGCTTCTTTTAAACCTAGCAGCAGTAATCAAACTGGTTTTAGATGCTGTTGGGTTTATCCTTTGCATTAAGTCCCTTTGAAGTACAATTTAAATGTGAATATTTGCTGGAGTACAGGCCACATGCCTGTCACACCAGCACTTGTGAGAATGAGGTAAAAGGATGAAGAGTTCAAAGCCAGCCTGGGATGCATAACAAGACCATATCTCAAAAATAAATCATTTAAGCCTGTATGGTGGCACAGGCCTTTAATCCTAGCACTCTGGAGGCAGAGACAGGTAAATGAATCACTGTGAGACTGAGGCCAGCCTGGCCTCCATATCGAGTCCAGGCCAGCTGGAACTACAGGCGAAAAATAAATAAACATATAAAGTGAAACAGATAGATACATAAATAATAAAATAAAAATAATATATAAATAAATGAATAACTTAGAGCCAGGTGTGATTGCTTGTACCTTTAATCCCAGCACTCAGGAGGCAAAGGCAGGCAGATTGCTATGAGACTGAGGCCAGCCAGGTCAACATAGCAAGTTCCAGACCAGCTACAGGCAGACCATCTCAAAAAGACTAAAACATAAAAAAGTTTAAAAAATAGTTTAAATAAGCAAAACGTCTAATGTTTTAAATTGAACATCTAATGCTCAATTTACAAGTGTTTCTAAGGTAATATGACTAAAACATATATCTTGATTTTTTTAATAAAGGAAGTATAAAGACAGCACTATTCTTTAAAACTTCATAGATCAAAGATGGTGACCACGATAATAATGAAACTTTGGACAGATCCTAGACCACTAGAGAAAGAAAAGCTCTTCCTGTTTATTTGCTAAAAGAAATCTGACAAACTTGCTCATACTCTTGTTTTGATTTCAATGTCTATTCAACCCTTTAGATGTGATGAAATTAGATCATTATGTACACAGCTTATTTTCTTCCGTATGAAATTTCACAAAAATATGTACTAGTACAAAGCAATTTATTAAATCTTACACTGCAAAACATGCAGTGTCTCTAAATGTACCATAGTTTGAGGAAAACACTTTGTCTCAGGATATTTACTTGTATTATTATTAACATGTTAAGCAAAAATAATATTTCCCTTTAAAAAACATATTTATTTATTTATTTTTTATTTATTTATTTATTTATTTATTTATTATTTTATGTGCGTGAATGCTTTGCCTGCACGTATAAAAGTGCACCAGTGTCACAAAAAGCCTGCAGAGGCCAAAAGAGGGTGTCAGATCCCCTGGAACTGGAGTTATGAACTGTTGCTGATGGCCATCCTCTGGAAGAGCAACCAGTGCTCTTAACTGCTGAGCCATCTCTCTAATCCCCAAAATAATATTTTCTGTTATATTCTTTTCTGAAGCTCTTTGTTTTCTCAGAGTCCAGATCTCTTTAAATGTAGTTCCCCTTGAATGTTTGATTGACTGATTGACTGACTGATTTTGAGACAGGTTCTTCCTATAGCCCCAAATGGCCTGGAACCCATTACATAAATCAGACTGGCCTCGATTTCACAGAGATCACATGCCTCTGCTTCCCAAGTCCCGAAATTATAAGTGTGTGCCACCACAACCAGCTCTCATTTTGTGAGTAGAGGAAGAAGTGAACAGAGAAGGGTATGATCAAATGAGAACGAATAAATCTCTGAATGAAGAATGCTTGTTTACAGACCTGTCTCCTTAGAGATTATGTTTCGAGGATTCTAAAGTGTTTCTTTTATGGGTCTTGTTTTTCCACTATTATCAAGAGTGAGGGTTTTTTTTGTTTGTTTTTTTTTTTTAAGTAAATAAGTAAACAGGCATTAAAAACAAAGAAATTCATTCTACTCTTAATCTGGCTGGCTTGTGAGTAATAATGAACAATGACAGGATAGTGAGCTGAGCTGCAAAGTACCCATAACAGCACTGAGACTCAGCAGGTTGGCAAAAATCTGGAAAGTAACAAAGAAGGGCCCCTGGGGACATCAGGAAGGGGGACAGGGTCAGTTCCATTTAGCCCTAAGTAGTCAAAGTGGCCTGGACTTTTGGCAGCTAGAATTCTCATTGAGCTCAATGGCACTTCAGCCAAAGTCTACGAAACTGCAAACACATTTTGTGTCCAAGACGGAAACCAGTATTTTTGTTGTTTAATTCACATTATTTAGGGGTCACAGAATAAAGTGAAATGAAGAAAATAAGCAAATTCAATATTAAAAAATTTTTGGCTCATCAGCAAAAGGACTGGACAACACAAAGCTGAAATTCCCGCCTGATTCTGTAGTGAGCAGAGCACACTGTCTCTGGAATCAAAATGCTGACTGTGCTTTTGCCCACTTCCGTCCAGTTAGGTCAAGTCCTCCTTTTCAGCTTTAAATGGCACTCTTGCAGCCTCTGATCAAACATAAGCTGAAGTAATGAATTTTTAAGACCCTGAATCTTCAATGGGAGAAAACACTTCACTTAGCCCTATAAAATAAACAGCAGAAAAGTGATTTTTGATGAAGGCATTTTCACAACATTAAAATGAGAAATGGACCCTTTGATTATAAACGCCTGTGCGGAAAGAAAATCACTTATTAGCTTCTTTCCAAGTCCTGTGAGAATTACAGGCAGGGAATTCTTATAAGAGAAAACATTTTCATTATTGATGAGCTAAAAACAGTTTGAAAGTGCTCACTCAGTACGTAGGTGCGGAGTCCTTTATGGATGTGTGCTGTCTTTCATTTTTCCTTACCATGCACAGGTGCTGTAACTGCACAGTGGATGATGGTGTTGTATTTGAACTGCAGGATTTGTTTTAGGAATATGAAAACATTTCCTTTTACTCTACTGATACTCTTTCTTTTGGCTCACTTAATTTAATAATTCATGAAAAACAGTCCAGCTTCTATTATTGTTTCCAGAAATGCCATTATTTAATGAAAGAAAATTTCCCTTTGATACTTACAATAAATCTTGTTAGTGAAAACTAGGCTGGAGTCCAAAACAAACATCAAGCTACCCAAATACCTTGTACCTCCAAGAAAGCTAAATATATTTACATATCCCTTTATCAGTTCATCACTTTGAATTCAAATCTTAGAATTGTACTTGACTTTTATCTTGATTATCAGGAATTGCTTTCATTAATGAGTACATTAACTATCATCAGTGAATGACATCAGGCAACCTGCTGGGGCTAACTGTTCCTGGAGGTGTATTTAGCTTAAATATATAGTTTCAAAAATGGGCTTCTACTTCCAAATAATTAGAGAAAGAATTTTCTTCAGAAACAGTTAATTATGATTAAGTGTATGGTGTAGAAGTCTGCTTTAACAAAGATAATGCATAACACTGATTCTAAGAAATTGATGCAAAAAGATTAAAAATATAGGAACTTTATTTGAATGGATTGATTGAAGGCATTTCTTTAAAAGGTTTGGAAAGGAGGTTGGAGTGTGGAGCTTTAAAAAACACGTCGTTAGGAAAATATTCATTGCACATATCTTAATTCAATGCAAATTATAAAATAAAAAACTGTAAAGAGTGTGCTTTTACCTTTAAAGAAGATTGAGAACTTTACAATTAATAAAAGATTGTTTTCTGTCTCTTGACAGAGGAACCTGGGTAAAGTGATATCAATGAGTGAATGTTGGTGTATAATGAAGAAGGTGCTTAATTCTGACAGCAGTGGTTCACAAGGCTTCCTGGTCTTGGTTACTAGGGTTAGGTAAAGTTTTGAAAGGCAACATATGGGAGAAACAGTCACTTCAATAGAGAGAAAATATGATCAAGCCTTAGACCAACTAAAATATTAAAAATAGCTCTAAGTATTTTTATTTGCTGAGAACTAGAATCAGAGTGTGATCTGGTATCATTTAATCTTCCCCGCAGCCAAGAATGCAATAACAGGTCTGCTCTGTGAGAGAACATTTGCTATTTGCCACCACACTTCTAAGTTCTTTACATGTATGTATGAGCTCATAGAATACTCACAGTAGTCTTATAAGGTATTTGTTATTGTTGCTATTGTTATTGGTTACTTACACAATTCATGCTTTTATGTATTACTGCATTTTGATATTTTAGAAATAGAGTACGATAATTTCTGACAAATTGAAAATTAAAAAATAAGCTCACACACTGAATGTACATACAGAATTATCATCATTAAAAAGAGACAGTGGCTTAAAGCCTGCAGATTTCCTACATATTATAATAGCATCAAGGAAAACCATGGCATAATTTAATTAGGAAGATTTAGTGATCTTGTAAAGCAGGGAAACAGAACAGTCTTTGGGCTATAATAGACTGGTCCATCAGTAGCAAAAACAGCTGCTTACCTAGACAATATCCGTAGTTCCAGGCCGGAGAGAAACCTTAACCCTTATGAAACAGCAAGCATCAAGAGCCTTATGCTAATGTCAGATCCCCTTGACCTCAGGTCCAGAAGGCTCTGTGAATTAATGCAGTTCAGGTGGTCATGTTGTCACTGGATAGCATCAAGGAGTCCAGAGCTCAGAGAACCAGTATGCACTCTTATCCAGTGCACATTGCTCCTCTCAAAATGTGCAGTAGCAGTACCACAAGAGCCCCATGGAAAACTGTTCTTGCTAATATTCCCTCTTTTTATATTGTTGACTGCTAGCAGCTTTCCCGTGCATTTCCTGTTCTTCTGATTAATCTGAATGACAGGGACTGGGATCAAATCCATTTGATTTTTCTTGCTACATTTATTCAATAATATTATAGAGAGCTCTTTAATGAACTGAATAAATCCCATGAAACATCAGAGTTTCTTTTCAAAAGTTGGACGGTATTTTCCTTAGATTCCTGCATTAAGATTTCTACCGCACCAGAGGCATTAATCCAGGTATTTGTGGTGACAAAGACTCCACTGCCCACAATGAGGATCTCTGTTATCTATAAGAGTCTTGACCAGTGGGTTGAAGCTAAAGCCAATGAACTCCAAACTGAAGCGATGCCATTGACCATGTCAGTTAGATTCAGGGGAATATTTACAACTGAACTACTTCAACTGCAAGGAAAACTGCCCACACGACACTCTGAGATTGCTTCACAAAGTACTCCGAAAAAAGCAACAGTAACTTTGCTATAGAGGGATCTCATTAGGGTTCCTCATCATCCACTGCTACTTATTTCAACACTTGGAGGTCTCTTCAGGCCATTCCTAACTGGCAAGCCCAGTCCCTTCCAGGTGGTGGTAATCTTCACATACAGCTATAATCCTGGAAATGCACTTAGTGTGTCTAAAGCATAGGGCTGTGACTCAGACTGGACACAGTCTGATACTAGCAATATAGGCTCTTTGCCGGGTGATAATCTGAGGAGCTCCTCATTTATATAGAAGAATCAACTTCTGCTCTTAATTAAAGGAGACCTCTTGAATTTAGCTGATCCAATCTTACCCTAATTGTCTAGTGCAGGGCCAGAAAATTATTGTTAACTCTAACACTTCTTTTAGTACATACATTCATTAGAACATAGTCATGTTCATTTACTTGTGTGTTGCTATTGATTTCTTTTGAGCTATCATAGTAGAGTTGTGCAATTTTACCAAGCATAGTATAACTCCCAAGCCTAATTGTGTAGTAGTTTTTGTTCTAGACCATTAATCTGGTGGTTTTCTTACCACCCCATGTGATGGGTAAGAATCACAGTAGAGAAGTTATCAGGGATAGTGAGAGATGTTCCTTATGGTAAAGGGAATCACTTCTACTATTTTTGATAAACTCATTGATAAGATTACAGAATTGATGATAAAATTGTGATTAGAACCCTCTGGTATGGTATGTTAGTTCCTGCATTCAGATGAATTTAAGGTTTACCCTAGTTTAGGATATCTGTACCAGAGCGTTTTCTCATGAAGATAACCCCTTATGTTATTCTTTTTTGTTTTTATTTCTGGATCTTTTTTTTTTTGAGAAAAGAGGTCCTTGTAGCCCCAACTGACCTGGAACTCACTGTGTAGAACAAGCTGGCCTTGATCTCCCAGAGATCTGCCTGTCTCTGCCTCCCAAGTGCTGGCATCAAAGGTGTGCACCACCTTGCCTAGCTCAATGTCATTCCTGAAGTATAATAATGCCCATCTTTTCTCCATGCCACTAGAAGTCTAGCGATGTTGGCTTTCCAGGTATTTGAATTGTTCTCCCTGTACTTCCAGAACAAAATGGCACCTCCCATTCCAACAGCTACAACTTCAACTTTTCTCAATTAACTCCTGTCATTCACCAAGGATAGTTAGGTACAGGAGCTGCAGAGAGTGATGAAACTGCAGAGAGTGATAAAACTTAGAGAGTGATGTTGTCCTCTATCTGGCCTGCATGAGCTATTAGAGGAAGTGGCAAGCTGTGTACTCTGCAATGCTCATGACCCCTGTGAACCAAGGATCTCAGCCCAGCCAGAAACTCCAGGAGGCTGATGGATATTTAAACCTACGTCCCCAAATTCCATTTAGGTGAGCAGACCCTCAAGCTTGACTTAGCAAAACAATGCTGTCCTTCCCAGGGAAGGACAACATGGAATGTTGAGTCTGAGAAGCAGTCCTGTGTCATTCCACACCATTTCAAGGTTGATTGTAACCCAGAATGCAACCAAGGGGCTATGGTCCCTTTCTGGTGACATGTGTGTCAGGCTGAACAAACTACCTTACTTAGGTGTGTGAATCACAAAAAAAAAAAAAAAAAAACTGAAAGAGGTCATACTTTGAGTCAATGTTTGAGGAGATCGCCTCACCATCTAACAGGAGCAGAAGTCTTTTGATGGTCTGGGATATGAAAGATCCATCCAATTTCTTGACTATTGGGCCCCCTCTCAGTGTCTATTCATACCTCTGTCAGGTTCTAAAGGGTTCAGGAAACTAAGAACAGGACATAGATTAGTTTCAAAGGGAATGATTGCAGTGCGTAATTTGGCTGATCAGCCTGGAACAACTCATTCAGGCAGCCCTCAGAGATGGTCAGAAGTCCAAATTGTCAGTGTGGCAGAAGAAGGAATGGGCCCCATCTATATGAGCTTTCCCCATCAGAAGACCAGTGGGAAAGGGGAGGAAAAGTGACCTCTTTCTTCAGGAGGGATTGAGAATTCATTGGTGAGAATGCTTCTGAACGTTGCTGGCAGAAATGTCACAGGAGCAAAGTCAAATGTACTGAATGGGAGCTCCTGGCTTTCCAACCGACAGTTCAGCATCTGTGACATTCAGACTGGTTACAGTAGATACATGTTTGTACTGAATCCTGAAAGAAAACTGTAGAAGAGTTTGTCTCACCACTATCACTTCTTTTATGAAGGACCTTTCTATAGAAACTTCCATTAAGGTCTATGAAACAGGACAGTAGAAATACACTGAAGATGACTACATAATCCATGGAAGCCAGAAGGCATCAGAGTCCCCTGGAACTGGAATTACAGATGGTTACTAATTTCCATTTGGGTGTTGAGAACCAAACCCAGGTCCTCTGGAAGAGAAGCAAATGCTCTTCAACTGCAAAACTGTCTCTCCAGCCCCAATATTTCTAAATATATTTTATTCATTATAATATCATTATCAATAAATGATTAGCTTATAAACAAAAATATAAATGTATTTTGAAACAGTATGTTCTACTTATATTGACAGTTTATTTGTGATTAAATATAGTTCTCAACAAGAAATCAGGGAAACCTCTACTGACTATTGTGAAATTAGGCTGGTCAGCCATTGCCATCTTCAAACTACAGAAGGGGATTTATTTTTACAAAACATTTGAATATTCCAAGTCATTTTTTAAAGCTTATAAATCAGAAATTCATGCTTTCTATATATGCTACTGTTATATTTTTTCATCAGAAAGTAAAATCTGTGTTATAAAAATGTTTGAATTGTTCAAAAAGTGCTGTAAGATATGAATTTCCCTGTCATAATAAGGAATGGTGTAGAATGATTTTCTAGGGCATATCTGGCACTTAGACACATTACACTGATCTTTAGTGTAGTTCATTTGATGGACGGGAGATAGGAAAGAAGGATAAAATGAACAGCAAGGGAGACAGCTCCAGCTTGCATATGCAGGTGTCCTCCAAGAATCATAATGCAACCCAGATCCTTAATATGAGGTGCTAACAGAGGAAATGTTCAACTGTAGTACTTTTAGGTTAAGGTTTAGGCTATGGTTAGAATTAGAGGTCTCTGAGAAGCCCCAGGTTTGAAAACTGGTGACTTTATAAGGGGAAGGAGATAGAACAGAAGACCTGCTTCTGTTTCTTGCTGTGTGATGTCCCCAGCTGACTTGGGACTCTGCCAACAGAAAGCCAATTACCAGATGCAGACCCAGGACCTTAGACTAGATCTGTGAGCTGAAATAAATCTCTTCTCTACATAATTTATTCAGCATATGTTTTGTGTTATTAAGAGTATAAATTGGAGCAAATTGGAGACCTGTTCAAAATAAAAGAAAAAGAAAAAAGTGGAAATCACTTCAGAGATTTTGAAGACCGCTACAAGAGCAGTGTACACACAAGAGCATAGTCCACCGATGGAAATTAAAGTTGCAAAATAAAAAATACAGAACACAAAAACACAAGCAGGTAATACTACTAAAAGATCACAATCTGAAATTTTCAAATTTAATACTATCCAGAGACTGTTGGGAACAGGTAAATTGTAAGGAGGAATTCTAAGCTCCAGTATATCTGACAAACATCGATTATGCTTGTACTAAGACTGAATCTATTTAGCTTATACTAAGACTAAATCTCATAAGAATCGATGCTGAAGAATAATAAGTTTGTGAACTATTTGAAAAGAAGAGGCTAATAATAAACTGAAATTAAATGAAATGTTTCAGACATCTGATTCCAAGTGTAATTGCTACAAATAAATTAACATGCTGACAAATGAGTAAAACGTGTCTATATTTGAAAATAAGAAAGGCTGAAAGAAGAAACTATGTATCAGGTACAACCAACTTAAGTTATTTTAAAGACAAATTTTGAGAAACTAAGAAAGCGTAATTAAATGAAATGAAACAAATATACAGAAAACAAAGTCTGAAATTATTAAACATTGGGAAGAATTGATAAAATTCATGAGCCACTAAACAGATTAATAATTTTTAAAAATTTTATTTAATTTTTAAATTTTTATGTGTGCATGTGTTCCGTCTGCAGGCATGGAAGTCCCCTGTGAGGGCAGTCAGTGCTCTTAACTGCTAAGTCATCTCTCTAGTCCTTCATTAAATGTTCCTAAACACACAGAAAGCAATAATTACTGTACTAGAATAAAAGAAAACAAAATGACCATTTCTTTTGTGACCTACTTCAGTGTACTGTGTAATTACATAAACAAGTTTCAATTTTCAACTTTATAAACACTAGCCGTTCCAACTTTCTGAATTCCTTTATCCCTGTCTATTCCAGTTTCTCCAACTCTATACAAGATCTGACACATTCCTTCTGTTTCATTTTGTTGTGTTGTGTTTTGGAGACAGAGTCTCCCTGGAGCTCCAGCTGCCCTGGAACTTGATGGGGCTGACCTCTTTGTCTCAGAGAGATCCACCTGCCTCTACCTCTTGAGTGCTGGGATACATCACCATACCCAACTAAGATCTGACACATTTCTTGATCACATAAAATACAATCAAGACCTGAGTTTTAAAAAGTCTTGTTGCTATGGAGAGAAGTGAGACCTTTACTGTTCCTGGTGAAATGCAGTACTTGAGCCATTTTCTGTTTTCTCATAATTTCCCCATTGAAATTTTTATGTTGTGTTTTGAAAGTTTCACTCATTACACTGACAACTCTTCCAGTTTTGAGCCTTTCTTAATTTGGTTAGCATGCTGTTGTTCATCTTTTGAAGCAAATGTTTTCCAAGAGAAAGTATCAAGTAGGTGAAAAAGCATTAAAACAGGTTCAGAAGATAAAACAGGCAATGAGCTAGACAGTCATATCACAAAAACTTGAACAGAATACCGAGGTAGACGTAGGCTCCCAGGATAGAATTCAGAATGGAAGAGTCTGAAAATTACAGTGAAGTTACTAGAACATCAAAGGGACACCTTGGCCTTAGATCAGGAAAAATATATAGATTGCTTCAATTGAGAATTTTGTTCTGGGAATATTTTAGGGTGAAAATTTGAACCTCAGAGTCAGTAAAACTGGGTAGAACTGCTTTACTGGAATGGCACAAGTCATAAAATGAAGGTTTTTATTGTTTTGTTTTTAAAATTAAAAGAGCTACTTGCCTTCTTTAACTTCGCTAAACCGGAAAAAGTATTAGTGCCACAGTCAACTATTATTAGGTAGAATATATTGATAGATCTATTGGGATGGATTGCTTTATAGGAAGGCAGTTCAAATGGCAGACAGCTAAGAAGTTTGTTACAGTAGCAAAATAGAGAAAAGCACTTGGTGAAAGCCATTCCTGAGCAGGCTTACTTCTCTCACTTCTGTTTCATGAGTTGATTACTTGCTCAGGCAGGACTGCAAGCCTTGCACATCCTACAGGTTAATGTACCGAAGGAAAATGATTGCCTTATTCACACTGTATGTCATATACACGTGTGTCTATATATCATTCATTTTTCTCTTTTTATTATTAAATTTGTTCTTTGACCATTCCGTGCTCACCTGCACATACACACACACATGCACATACATATACACACATAATGTAATCTGCTTATTTTCAGCCTTACCCTTTCTTATCTTTCCCCCATCCTTGTCAATCTCCCTCCATACAGGTCATTTCCACATTCGTATCTTTTGTTTTGTGACCCACTGAGTTTAACTAGGGCTGTATGCCTGGCCAGGGGTTTGGAACTATTGTTTGGCACATAGTGGGCTCACTAGTGGGTACAGCTGAAGACAATGACCCTCTCCCAAGAATCTTTCAAGAGCCAATAGTTCAGCAGCAAGGGGTTGGGACTCATGAGCCCTTCCCTCATCCATGAATGACTGTTAATAGGCCCCATTTTATGCAGGCCCAGTGCAGGTAGACATGGCTGTGGTTGGAATGTGATTTCTTTGGCTGAGTTATGCCCAGAAGATCCCCTTCTTTCTGTCCTCCAGCTCTGTCTACCCCTGTTCTGCAGTGCTCCCTGAGCCTTAGAGGGGGTGGTAATGATGCTGTGCCCAGAGCTGAGTGGTCACCCTCATTTATTTTCATCATCTCAGCAGCCATGACTGAATTCACAGCCAGGATGCCTTTCAACTGGAAAATGAGGTACATGTGATCACAGGCACTGGCTTCATTTTAAAGGAAATTATACATATTTTCATTAAAATTCAAAATTTAATATATTTTAAAACAAAGTTTATAACTTTTATTGTCATTTTAAAATTTAGTTTCAAAGTGTCATTGATTACTTTGAGGTCTTAATTGTTCTGGCATTTTATGATCATCTCAGGATGGTCTTTTCTGTTCTACAACAATAGTTTTTATTACACTATAGAACCCTTTACCATAATTTGTTAACCATTCTGAAAGTCAGAGACAAATCTCCTTAATGTGTCAATAAAAAGAAATATCACAGAAATGACCAAATAACATAATGAGTAGAAATAACTATTTCCTAACACTTGTCTGCACAAAAACAAAGAAAATTTCAACTTCAGAGATTCACAAGTATGTTATTTTGATGTCCTCTACATAGTGTGAATTTTTATTTAATAATTCAAATTAAGTTTCAGTACATAGTCAAGTGACTGAGGTTCTTAAGCAGGATCTTTCATTTTGAAATGAAAATTAGGGGACAATCCTCATGAATACATTCCTGAGCCATGATCTTTATTCCATGTACTTTTGATATAGGTTTTATCAGGGCTATAAAGTGGACACATTCCTTTTAATTGATTGCAAGTGATTATGATTGCTCTGAGGATGCTTTCAAATGCCTGATGACTATCATATTACCATCTTTCCTCTTACAGCCTTCAAGCTCTTTATTAGTTACTTGGCTATTTTCCAGCTTTCAGTTCTCTCATTTACTCTACTCTGCATCAACAAACATGTAATTAATCCAAGCAGCTTATTGAACCATTCCTACTGAAGTAGTATATATTCTGTCAAACAGATAAAATTATATATTCTACTATTTAGGATTTATTCATCAGTAAATTATGCCTTAAAAGTATCATCAACTTTTGGGGCTGGGGATATGGCTCAGTGGTTAAGAGCACTCACTGACTGCTCTTGTAGAGAACCTGGGTTCAATTCCCAGCACCCACATGGCAGCTAACAGCTGTCCATAACTCCATTTCCAGTAGATCCAATGTCCTCTTCTGACCTCCGCAGGTATTGCATTCACATGGTGCACTTACATACATGCAGGTAAAACACTCATACACAGAAATGAAAATAAATATATCAAAAAACGTTAAGTGTATTACAAGATTAATGTAAACATAGTTTCCAGAATGAAATACCATGAATTTATGCTCAAATGACAAGTACTTATCAAGTATCAAATCTTAATATTGTGTGGGGCACCTGAAAGTCTAACATAGCATGCTATTATATTTACTTTTTAAGTAAAATGCACAAAAACACCAAAAATATTACTTAATTCCAATTATTTTGAGTTAAGAATCTTTCTGTATAAAACTTTAAAGACTGATTCATGGCTAAATACCTTAATTTTTTAGGAAATTGACAGCCTAGGTTGCTCTTTAAATGTTTGAAAAATCTATTCTGGATTATGATGTATCTGTGGTTCCAGTTTAAGACCTATTCCTGTTTATAAACTACAAAGGGAGGAGAAAATTAATAAAGTCCTGAGATTTAATTTTAAAGCTAAGCATGCTATCATAATTTCAGAATCACCAATGTTAGTGAGTACAATATTGCAGAATTCCTGGTCAAATTGAGGTCTTCACCACATTAAATCATTAAAATGATCAAATGTATTTAATCTATTTGAATAAGGAAGGCATGAATAGAGGAAAAATTAAACATGAAAACTTAGTGACACCCCTTATCTTGTTGAATTCAATATTTTAAAGGTGATATTTGAACACAAAGAAGAGATTGTGAATTGTTATTTTGATATACTTTGCAGAATGCTATGACATTTAGCTAAATTGCAAATGTAATTGAGAAAGAGCAATATTGCACCGTTTCTCAGTCAGAAATATGTTCAATGTTATCAACAGAAGACATCCTTCAGGAGGGCAAGAGCTAACTTCTTTTTCCTAACTTTCTCTTCAGAGCACCTTCCACAGTGATAGGGATGGAGTTAGTCAAGACAAAAAGGAAAGGGTTCTGTTTCAACTCTATGTACCGGTACAGAGTACATAAGGGCATTATGTACTCGTCTTAAATAGAATATCCTGTGGTCTCAAATTTCTGTTTTCTTCTTAGGGTCAGTTTAGAAATGTAGTCATACATTCATTAAACAGTGATATTGACTAAGACCTTAGTCTACTTTAATATAAACCAATTTTAATAGAAATATTAAAATCAATCTTACTTTAGAGAT
>NW_008348089.1:3884590-3909378 GCF_000622305.1 Nannospalax galili | reverse complement strand
CTCCAATAAGCCATTTCATCATTATGGATTATAGGGAGAAGATGACCTAAGTAGGTAACATAATTCAGATGTCAGAGAAACTGGTGATTGATAAAATATTAAGTTCTAAAGATGATTTTGCTTACTCGTTTATTTACTTATTTTGATGACAGATTCTCTCTAAATAGTTCATAGTACCTGGTCTATGAATCACTTTATTACTGAGGCTGACACTGAATTTGAGAGCCTTTGCTCAGCCTTCCAAATGCTGGTATCACAGGGATGTGTCATATATAAAATGTCATACACACACATACCCATATATATATAAATATATATATATATATATATATGATCCCTGTGTTCCTTATCAATAGTCTTCCATTTTTCAAATGTCTACAAAGTATATAGAAGAAACACAGAAGTTTGGACTATAGTTATTGAATTTTTCATAATAAAATTACATATTAATTAAAAATCTAAAGCTTTAAATATTTCCTTAATATTTTACCCACTAACGTTTTAATCTGAAAACACAGTGCTTAAGTGAAATAACAGTATTTGAGTATACATTGTTGCATTTGTAGCCTTGCACTTCCCCGGAGCTCTCACTCTTCTGCTGTCCTGTCACAGTGCCTTCAACAGGCACTGTCGAACCGAAATGGAATTTCTTGTTTATTCTTGCCTCTAAACTGGAAGCACTTCAAAGACAGGAGCTGTGCCTTCACCTTCTCCACCAAGTTACTCCATGGTTGCTAAGAAACAGCCTAAACAGATGTAAGGTGCCAAACCTGTTGTCATAGTACAGTTCATTTAAACCTGCTGCTGCTGCTGCTGCGCCTGCTCCTTCTCTTTTGTTCCTCTTCTGGTTTCTTATACACTTCTCTCTTTGGTTTGTAATTGGTCAGTGGAGTTGGAAAGTCTAGATAAGGAGATGGCTTGTCTGAGGTGGCTTGCCTATTACACTTTAGCTTCTTTGTCTAATCAGATCCTTGCCTCCATTGTAAATGACATCTTTACAATTTGGTATACAAGAACAGTCATTTCATTTACATTAAGGCTGTACTCAATTTCAGAGTGCTGTGACAATTACTATGAAGGACATGGAGAACTCAAGATGACCAGCTTGGGAAGCACAGGGCCATGCAGTAGTAGAATATAGAGGGCTGGGCACGTGTGGAACCAAGGGATGAGGCCAGATCAATTCATAAATAAAAAATAGCATCTCACTGTGTGAATACAAGAAGAACACCAGGAAAATGAAAGCAGAAAACATCAACTGTGTACATGATTCCAAGTAAACAGAGTTGTATAGTTGATGTGGCTGGCTCAAGCCTGAATTTCTGACATCAAATGCAATGTATTGCCCCTAGATTAAAAAAAAAAGTTTCATTAAAAAAATAGAAATGACTCACAAGACCATTTTGCATCAAATTTCTCTGAAAATTAAAACTGTAATTTCAAACTCCATAAATATAGAGGAAACTGTAGGATGGACACTGAACTCCTGAAGGGCAGTAATACTCCTCTGGGTACTGCAGGAAATGAAGGGATCCATAATCTTCATGATAGTCTCAAGTCTGTAACACAGACAACTGAAGCACTGGTCCAAACTGTTCTCTCGAGGACCATGAAGGAGAAACAGCTCTGGGCTCCATTGGGAGCGTTTCGGGGGTCCATAGAAATGGGGCTGCTCTGTAAAGTTTTAAAGAGTTTTCCAGGTGATTCCAAAATAAAATTCAGTGGGCCAAAATTTGCAAAATGCTGACTTAAAGACTTAAGCATAATTCTCTATTGATTTCTATTGCTGATACAACAGGTTACCACAAATTTTGAGGGTACACACAAGTTACGTACAGTTCTGTAGGTCAGAAGTCTGGCATAAGAGCTTAGTGGGACAAAGTCAACGTGTATGCAAAGCTGTGTTCTTTTATGGTAGTTCTAGGGAAGAATCTACTCCTTCCCTCTCCTTTTCCAGTTTCTAGAGACCAAATGTCTTTCTTCACTCCTTCCTAAAAGCCATTCACATTACTCCTCTCTGAAAATTCCTCTCCCCTTGTCTCTTTTCCTTTGCTTCCAATTTTAAGGACCTTGTGATTATACCAGACACACCCAAATAGTACAGTTAATCTTTAGATTTGACTTCACCTTAATAACAACCTTACTTCCGTCCACCTTCAGTCTTAAGTCCTCTTTGGAATGTGATTTGGCAAACTCACAGATTACAAGTTTAGGATGTGGGCACTTGAAAGAAGAGATCACTGTTCTTTGGACCACAAGTTTATGTGCGGTACCCAGGGGAAAAATAACCTTTCCCCTATAATCTTATGTTTAATAACTCAGTTAATGAGTCTTCTACCACTTGCTGTTATGTAATTATCTGATCAGTAGGACTAGTAACAACTGGAAACCTGTTATCAATAAACAGCCCCTCCTGACAGGTGCCATCAATTCAGTAGCTCATTGAGGTGTAGAACCATGTTGCTTTTGTTTCTGTAACTTTTGGAACTTAGCTCATTCAATAACAGCTAATCAGCATACAGATAATGTAGCTGAATAATTGGGATGGTTGATTATGCTTATGTGTAATTAACAAACCCAAAGGCCTACTCTCTTTTAATGAGTCTTTTACACAGAGACACTAATAGCATGATTCGGATCAGTCTCCTCTCCTACTGCCAGGTGCTGCTCGTGGTGTATCCGCCTCAAATACATACACAGAACTCTTACTGTTTGATTCCTGCGACACAGTAGTCTACCTTGGACTGAATGCTTGCTGTTTGGGTAGTCATCGGCAGATTTGAGGCAATGTGGCCTGGTGAGAAAAACAGTAGTGTCATGACAGTCATATATTAGTATCAGTAATAGTAGTTATCATGTGATATACCCTACACTGTGCGCGCGCACACACACACAGAGTTGTTAATTGGACATTGGATGATTTCTCTAAAATAAATATTTCTTCGTATTTCTTCATTCACAGATCAGGAAATAATTTCAAGCAAATTTATATAAGTCTGTATCTAGGGAGTGACAACTTAATACAGGAGCTAAGAAGCAGAGGGATAGCAAATGGTCCTTTATCATGTTCCTGTTCTGACCAAATAACAATGTGGATGTTACCTTCTGATCAAAAGTAAGCCGAAGAGAGTCATATTGATTTCAATCAGTGATCGATGTCATAAAGCTCAATTTCCATTACATCATCTAAAATGCCAAGTGTACATTTAAAGTACATTTCCTTCTTCATCTACTTAAGCTAGGTATTCTACCCAAAACTTCCAGTATATTAAATTTAGCTTTAAAACAAAATCAGGAACTCTGTGCAAAATCAGGAGCTCTTTGTTTCACACTGATCTGTATCACCAGATCAGATCAGTCCTTGCCACCAGGGAGATTTACCTGGCCAGTCAGCCTCAGGCAGCAGCTACCTTGAAATCATACAGATTTGTCAAACACTATCTCCTCCCTCTCAGGCTGTCTATTTCCTCGCCAACCAAGCTTCCTTTTCTCTCCCTGTCTCTTTGCGTGGGTACTGTCTTCTCATCCTTTGGATGACTGTGTAAACTCCAGTTTTGCAGAGAACTCTCCTGATTGTTTTCGCTAACATCGTCCTCCTCCTTCCCCTGTGGTTACCTACCAGACCACCTGTGCTGACTCTGTCCCTCCATGTTCTGTGATGTGTATTTATGAATTTTTTGCCTGTGTGTTACTTGTCCCTTGTGGAGCCGTGCATTTACTGTTATATTCCTACCGTACAACACTGGGTCCAGAATTCAATGAGTGCTTTTTAAAACAAATATTTTTCCTAAAGCTAAAGAGTGAAATTTCACCTGTATTTTATTTTTGAATCAGATTTCAGAATGTAAGTGATCTGGAGTCTTACATTCTGTTACGATTTGTTTTCTGAGGATCTTGGATCTGTTTCGATGTATTTTCTTTTTTGTCTTTTAGTTATGTGCACATTAAAGTAAGTTAAAAACAACAAAACCACACCTACTAAAAAATAAAATTAAAATTAAAAACTTGCAATTCAAAATAAAAATTCTATTCTAGGTTCTGAGACAGGCCCAGGCTTTTGTTTTTTAAGTCTTCCGAGTGACTGTGATTGATACCAAAGTTTGAGTACCCCTGCTTCACAATCCTGATCTATTTTTGCACTTGTATATGCTGTGGTCTGTGAGATTTAACCCTGTTTAATCTGCTAGTCAGTGGTATCGTCTCAGGGCCTTTCTGACATGGCTGATTAGTGAGTTTACGATGCCTCGTCATTTGTGCCCCTTGCTGTCTTTCAGCCTTTTGTCCTTCAAACCTGTTTCAATGCTGACATACTGATTTTATAATATAATTAGGAATGAATCTTGGACATAAACTTTATGCAGATACAGCTCTCAAATGACTGAACATATTTCTACATACAGTTTTAAAAGAAATTCAACAAAAAATATGTTTTTAAAATATTAATTTGTAACTTTGTAAACATTAATTTGTATTATGAATAAATACTAGTTTCTATGTTTAGAGCTATTAATTTCTTGTCCTATGGGCGTATTTGTGGCTTTCAAATTAATTATTCCACCTGAGAAAAAAAATGTACATGCATGTAGTCATGCACAATAGGAATTTTGAAATTAAGTCCAATGGTATTAAGTCATTTGCTTCTGATCCTTCACCAATCAGTTTTTGCTTAAACAGATTACGGCATGAACACATAATGAAAAATATAGTTTATTAAATAGTAAAGATAAGCCATCTGCATTGAGGTTACATTGGCCAGGTGTTCTTTCCAGTCATAGCTATCAGTTCAGACCCCTTTATAAGCATCCAGAGTAGTTCTGGAAAGATACTAACACTTCAGGCATTTGTTCATTCTACAGTGCAAGTGCGTGTTGTTAATTTATTTTTACATTGGATTTTACTTTCCTTATTTAAACATGGAATGACCTCAGAATTTTTTATTTGACAAATTTTCAGAATATTGCTTGTTTTGGATTTGATGTGTGAATATTCTGAAGATCATCTTATACTAAAAAAACTTTGCATAATATTCTCCAAAATACTGAAATACATGATATATCCTCCATACTGATAAAAAGAAAACTATCTTATACTGTGTTCTCAGATTTAAACATCTGATTAATGTACCTCATTTTATGTGAGTGGTGACATAAGATCCTTTAATAGAAACTTTTCAAAATATTCTATTTATACTATGAATGTCAATGTAGTGACAGTCCTGAATATTTTAAGAAATCTTTTTAATCTTCTTACAAATCCATCTAGGTGATATTCACCCTACTCTATGAATATTACTATCACTTTTACTTAATTTTGATTGATATAACATAATTTTTTCACAATAATAGCAATAATATGTTTTGTGATTATAGCTTGTGATAAATGAAATAAAGGACTACAATAATGTAAGAAATTGGAGGAAAACTTGTTTTATTTTCTTTAACAGAAACAATTTTATTAGAGGCTAAAGGAAAAACCTCAGATCAGGCAAGCTGTAAATCTCAGCAACTGCCTGGAAGAGAAAAGTGGAGAAGAGAGGAAGAGAGAAAGCCCGGCCTGAAGAGAAAGTTAGGCATGAAGGTTCAGCAAGCAGCCACATGACAAGTGGGGGCAGCTCCAGAGAAGGTGTGAAAAACCCAGAGCACCAGAGAAAGCACACCTAGGTCCTGGTTAGCATCCAAAAGAGACAGAAAGGAGAAAAACGAGAAGTATACCTTTGGTGGGCAAATCTACCAAAGCCTCAAGGCATCAGTGCAGCAGCACCCAACATAGGGATTCTGAGAAGGAAAGCTGCATCATTTTGTAAGAGAATTATTAGTCCACCAGGGGGGATCAGTGTCTAGACTGCAGTTTCAGGCTCTCACTTTTGAATGCTGAGAGAATATCTCTGCTTTGTGGAATGAGCCACCTTTCCCCATCCCTCTACCTTGTTCCAACATTTTCCAGTATTTATTTAACTTAGAGTACTAAGTGGATAGAAATAAATCCTTTTGAAACAATGCCTATGCTCTTCAGGTAAAGATATTACTTCAAGCCAAACCATAAGCATACCTGAGAATTCATGACGTTGGTGAACAATAAACTATTCTGAAGTGAAATGACTTTTGATCTCCTGTGCTGTAATGTTCCTAGATATCCGTGGAATACAGGAGTTTCTGGACAGAGTATCTCAGCAGGGAATGGACGTGGCTCTTCAAAAAGTGGAAAACAACATCAATAAAATGATCACTACCCTCTTCGATACCATGAGGATTGAGGAACTGAATCGCTATCGAGACACTCTTAGGAGAGCCATTCTTGTTATGAATCCTGCCACAGCCAAATCCTTCATAAGTGAGGTAAGTAGATGTGTTCCGGGTGTAGCAAGGGATTACAGCATGCAGAGGCATCCTTTGAAATGGGCCCCCCAGAGATGAAAGCAAAAAGCAGAGAGAGGGAATTAACTGCAGGATTCTCATTAGCACTAATGAAGGAAGTGCAGTGAACTGCTCGCTTATTTCTTTTGCTCCATACCACCCAGTTAATTACTAGGAATATGTGTATTTATGTATTTAGGCCCATAGTCTAAATAGGACACTTTTTAGAAGTCTCATGGGGATTTCAAAGCACTGTTGACCTGAATGAATCTAACAACTTTCAAGAATGAATTCACAAGTTCGCAGCAAACTAACCCATTTGTTGTTGCTGTTTTTCCAAGTTAAAATTTTACTTCTGAGAAAAGATTTACTAGAATCAGCCTCTAGTTGCCTAAAAAGATGATTCTATTGAACATATCACAGCTTCCCTTCTGCTCTGGGAAACCTGTACCAAGACAAGCAATTAAAACTATCTGTGGCTTCACAAAGTAATGGCCACTGTACATGTTGTGAGCTCACATCCTCAAAATGTTAGTCATAACTGTTGATTTGGTTAGAAGCCCTGAAAGTTCGTAAAAGTACTACCTATACTGTACTGATTGAGAGGGTATCTATGTACCCTAAAATGTTTGTGATTGCTTTGCAAAAGACCCTTCTTTCCTCATTGCAAGTGTTTAATCTCACATAATGGTAGTGTTTGTTCATTTTATTACACACTCCCACACATGCTTTTAGAGCTGTTGACTTTATTTGGTGAATGTTTCTCCTCATTTCCCAAGGTGCTTCCTTTACTCTTTAAATACTGTATAAGATTTCAAATTAGAATGTGTCCTTTGATACTGCGTAGCATGATGGTTAGTAAGGATCTTGAAACAGAATATAAATCTTTAAAGAAAGTAAAACATGGAAAATTATCACTTGTTAAATTTTAATATTAATTTTATTATGCAACTTTAAGGACAAATAGATAATTTGACCTTCTAAGGTTAGCCAGTGACAAAATATCACTGAATGATGAGATTTTTCTGTAACAGAAAAACATTTCCAGTTATTGAATTCACCCTTTCCTTTCTGTTAGTCACTTTTCTCTCTCTCACAGAATACCTGGAAAAAAAAATAGCTTAAAGCAGAGATTTGTTTCCACTCATGGATTCAGAGGTTTCATTCCAAGGTCTCTAGGCCTGAGGGAAACTGCAGCATGATGTTTGGGAGCAGGTGGCTAAGCAAATCTGCTCATCTCATGAGGGTCAGGAAGCAGGAAGAGTGAGGAAGGCCCTGAGACAGCAAGCCCCTCCCCCCCATGACCTACTTCCTCCAATTAGGATCCAGTTCCAAAAGTCTCTTCCGTCTCCAAATAATGCCATCAAAGTATGATCCGCCACTAATGAAGGCAAAGCCCACATGGCCTGATCATTTCCCACAAGCTCCACCCTGAACACTGACTGTGCTTGGGACCAAGTCCTCAGCGCATGAACCATCTCAGAACACAATTTACACAAACTACAACACTTAAAAGTCACAAAATCCTGGGGCTGGAGATATCACTCACTAGTTAAGGACACTGACTGCTCTTGCAGAGGACCTGGGTTTGATTCCCAGCACCCACATGGTGGCTACAACTGCCCATAACTCCAGTTCCAGGGGAATCCAAAGCCCTCTTCTGACCTCCGCCACATTGCATGACACAGGTGCACTCACATACATGCAGGCAATACACTCATACACATAAAATAAAAATAATAAATATTTTAAAAAGTCACAAAATCCTCTATAAAGTCACAAATAAGTACATAAAGATATAAATTGGAATATTATAATTGCAATAAAGGAAGTTGAAATTTCTGTGGTCACTTCTGTCTTGGATGATCAGGTAAGATTTTACTGAGAAGGTGCTTTTGAGTTTGGTTGGGTTGCATGGATAGGAATAACAACATATTAAATTAACTATCTTAGAGTATAATACAAGTTAATGAGATATCCTGCAGTATGCTTCCAAAAGGCGGTGGTGGGGAGACCTAAAACCAACAAGGATATATGAAGATAGATACCTTGATTGCATATTTTGCCTAAAGAAAGCAGTTTGGAATATATTAAAAGTAGGTCTGTAAAGAACAGCAGTTCCAGACGCTATGTGAAGCGTTGATTTACAACAGGGCGAGAATTCACAGCTCTTCAGAAAACCATGGCTATTAATGCACTGGAAGGGGAACGGCATGCTCAGGGTAGTTGCTGTGGAAAGCCTGTGGGTAGAGAGAAGTGAGAGTCCTGTGGCTCTCCTTCTGAGAAGGAAGATGAAGCTCTCTAAAGGCCTGGTGGTTGTACAACACACGGCCAAATAAGGTAGAGCCACTCAGTGGCAGATTGTCAAAGTTCACATAGTTAGGAATTAGAGAATCAGAGAATCGTGGCGTCCCAGAAGATTGTGAAAGCTAGAGCTTCTGTAACCAAACATGACTTCCTTCAACGCAGGAATGTTCTGTCTCACAGTCTGAGGTCTACACGTCCCAAATGAAGATACTACAGATTGAGTTCATTCTGAATGCTATTCAAAGGGCTGCCCCAGCCCTCTGTTTGGAGTGGTGGGGATGTCTCTATTTTCCTCATGTTTCTTCACATTACACCTCTGCATATCTGTATGTTCAGACTTCCTTTTGTGAAGGACACCATTTTGGATTAAGGTTCACCTGAAGGATCTCATTTTATTACATTTCTTTTTTAATTTTTATTTTATGTGTATGAGTGTATTGCCTGCATGTGTGTAAGTGCACCCATGTTTTGCAGTGCCCGAGGAGGGCAAAAGAAGGTGTCATATTCCTTGGAACTGGAGTTAAGGACTGTGGTTAGCCACCATGTGGGTGCTGGGATTTGAACTCAGGTCCTCTGAAAGAACAGCCAATGCTCTTAACCACTGAGCCACCTCTCCAACCCCAATTTTATTATATTTGTAGACTATCTCCAAATACTGTTGTGTTCTACAGTACTGGATGCTATGATTTCAGCATTGGGACTTTGTGTGATAGAAGGGATGATGAAACAATTTCCTCCGTAACAGACTCCATTAGGGCTTGTAAATCACCAAATATAACAGACAGAACAGGCTTTTGTCAATATGACATAACTAACAAGAAAGAGTGAGTTTAGGACAGAATCCAAATGCCCTTCTAAGTCTGTGGACTTAACTGCAATTTCTAGGAAAGGTGAATGTAAGGATATCACTAAAGTCCGGGAGAAAGGTTAAAAGTAAGGCTGTTGTTGGTATTATTTTCTCTTTTGCTTTTGTTTTTCAATAAACATAAGTTTATCGTCCAGATTATCCTGGATACCCTGCCAGTGAGATATGCTGCTGAAGATCTGGGACCTCTCTTCAAGCTTTTAGTATGGCACAAGGGAAGCTAAGAGAGAGTAGCAGAATTACACAAGACACAGTATGGCAGAGCACACACATCTACTCTCAGAGCCATCTTTAGAAGTGAGGACCACTTGTGTGGCTGCAGTGCATCGCTGTAGGAGTGATGAAGGAGCTTCTCATGGATGGGCTCTTATGGGAGATGCTCCTTGAATCCAGGATCAAAGGACATGGGATCCAGTAGAGATGGGACCGAAGGATGTTCTAAGCCACAGGAATACCAGTGATGAAAGCAGAAAGGCAGGGGATGGAGACCAGTGGAAAGGAATCAAGAAGAGAATGTACATGTTGGGTGTTCTGTTGAAGTTTAGTAAATGTGGTTACAAATATTTCTTAAGAACCATGACATGAATAGCAGAATCAGAAATTGTCTTTTGTTTTTTTTAAGGAAAGATCAAGCTGAACATTTTACACAGGTCTTAGGGTAGCAGCCAGCAATGAATACAGAAGTTGACGTGGTAAGACACAGTCTTCTCAGCTTTACTGGAGAAGGCAATCCAGGACCAGTGACCTAAAACCACAGCTGCAAAAGCCGATGCAGTTAGTTCAGCCTTAAAAGACTCTTTTGAACCTGCTCCACTGATCAGAATTAATTTCAACTCACATAGCTTTTTTTTAAAAATCTTTTCTTTTCTTTTTATTAACCCCTATAATTTAATTTGTATTTTATAATGGTCCCTATCTATGACTGCGAACTAAAGTACCTCTAGTAATCTATTGCTTTCTTCTTTGTTTTTAAACACATAACACCTATTATAATTTTCCTTTGAAAATTCTCTACTTTATCCCACTCAGATACATTTATTTTCCATAGCAACACCTACTTTATGTAGATGTTTTCTTCTACTGTTATTCTGAATGGAAGTTCAGGAAAGACAGAAAGAATTCAGGTCGGCCTGCTCCATCCTAAGCTCACTACACTGTTCCCTGACCTGCCTGGCACTGCCTGTTTCCCAGTCAGCCATTCTCAAAGGCCACCCTGCCTGGGTTGCTTTCATGGATTCTAGGAGTGTTTTCCTCCTTTGGGAGCAGACTGACCTGACAATGTCAGTGAAAAAGGCAATTAATTCCAACTCCAGGAAGCTTTGAAGTCAGAAGAATGCACTGAAATTCTGTACATTCGAAATGGACTATGTAGTGGAGGAGGCTTCCATAGGACTAAGTAATAAAATGTAAAAAGAAAGAAAGAAAGAAAGAAAGAAAGAAAGAAAGAAAGAAAGAAAGAAAGAAAGAAAGAAAGAAAAAAGAAATGTTACAGTGATATGTAGAATGAGCTTCTGCAAAGAGCTTGGCTAGACACAGACTTCACAGAGAAATTTTTCCATGACAGTCTTGATAAATGAGTAACAATTCATCACCGTCATTCAGGCAATAGAAAGCAAATCACAATTCAGTCTATGTGTGTATGCTGGAGGCACTAAAACTCTTCTGAGGCCTTTATAACTAAAAGCAAGAGTCCCTGACTTTCTACCTCCCTGACTTTCTAGCATCTCTGTCAGAGAGAATAACAAGGTATTTCCAGGTTTTTTTTTTCCTTTTTGTCTTTTTGAGACAGGGTCTCCCTATAGCTCCAGCTGGCCTGGAAGTCACTATGTATATCAGGCTAGCCCTGAACTCATAGAGATCCAACTACTTTTCTGTCTCCCTAGTGCTAGGAGTAAAGACCTATGCTACCATGCCTGGCCATATTTGCAGTTTTTAAATTTTATTTACTTCCAGCATATTCTATGACTTCAAGTATCAAAATTTTAAATATTTAAAAGGAAAGCCTCCTGCTACTGATACTTAGACACTTGATTTCCTTCACAAGAGACAAGTAATATGTGTTCTATGGCACTTCGGGTGAATAAACACAAATACATATATGCAGAGTTTTTAGTCGTTCTTATAGAAATTCTTGTATAATACACATGTTTTCTGTACCCTTTTTCCTTAATAACATTTAGAATATTATTCCATTGATATATGTGAAATCTCTTTCATAATATTAGTGGTTATGTAATACTCCAAAGATAGATTAATATATAGCTTTATTTCCTCTTTATTATTTTGTTTCATTCTTATTTTATTTCTGATATGATAAATGCAAAAGTAGTTTGTTTCCTTCATCCACATCCACACTAGCTCTCAATAAAGTTAACACAATTCTAAGTGCTATTAAATAACCCACTACATCTTTATTTCTAGGCTTGTCTGCTATACAGCCAGTGTAGAATCTGTAAAGAGCCTTCTGCCATCCCACACCTTTCTTCTCAAGCATACAGGATCCAGGGCTTTACTTTCGTACAGAGTGTTAGAAGCAGATATCTCCTACTTTGAAAATGTAAATGAATGTTTCATGACTTGGCTAACGATGATGCTACAAGACAAAAATTTATTAATAAGCTTTTATCACTATAAATATTTTCTATGTCACATAGAAGGACCAAGCTACAATCTGTCAGACTTCCTCACTTGGCTGCTGGTCTCCATTCACATTATTACTTTTCTTATCTATTCCTCATTTTATCTGTTTTGGCTGTTTACATTCTGAATTCTTGTCCTTATTACAACCTCTCTGACTTCCTTCTTTCCCAACTGGAGCCTTCCTTCCTAAAGTTCTTTCTTTCTTGATCTATCCCCATCTATTTCCTTCAAATCTGGTATAGTTTTTAGATCCTATGTATTATAGTTTCCTGGTTCCCCACTCTACCCCTGACCAATTGGAGAATATCTTCAGGTATCTTCTTAAAGATGAGGGTGTGTTAGGTATTATTTATTTTTTTTTTTAATTTATAAAAATATGTTTGTTCTAAATTCAAAGTAAATGATCTAGGCAGCTGTAAGTGGTTGGATGCAACAGCTCGTGCCTCAAAACTCTGGCATTGCTGGCTCCCAACTCTGCTGTTCATCACTCAGACTGAGTAGCAGAGATAGTTGTGTTTTCCTGTAGGTCATGCTAGGTTTACCTGTGTAATATATGTTGTCTTCACTTTAGAACAACAATGCCCGTGTTAGTTGTTCTAAGTCACTCCCAGAAAGCCCCCTACACCAGTGTTTTCAAAGAGAAGCCTAGAGTTTGTTTTTTATAAAGGACAAATATCACTTTTAGGAACCTCTACACATGACAATATGTACATTTAATTTCATGTATTCCTCATATTCAATGATTATATTTACAAATTTGCCTACTAGCTAGAACTTATTTGCAAACCCAAAATCAATACTTGAGCTGCAAAAACTTGCCTTGTTTAACAGCCCATGGTCCCAACAAGGGTCAAACAAGGCCACTCTCCTTGTTTACACACAGTTCACCCCATCAACAGTCAAGTGCTTCTTGTGTTTTTTACTGTTGTAATTGTTGTTTTCTCCATGGTATGAAGTGCTGGCTAATGTCTCTAAACACAGAAAAGCATTGCTGTGCCTCATGACGACAACAGCTTCGTTAGATGAGCTGGGCTCAGGCTTGAGGTAAGATACTGTTGAGTTCAGTTTCCAAGAACCAACGATATATAATAGATAGTGTGGCTTTAAATGGGCATGCAGAGTCAGAGGTTTGTAGGAATGCGGTCATGTGTTGCCATTACAGGCAATAATACAGGAGTCATTAACTCAGTGTCCTGAGGCTTGTGTAGGACACATGACCAGGAGTGACAGGAACCTTCTACACTCTTGGCTACTTTCGGCTCTGCAGCCCCTTCCTACCCGCTGCTTGGTTCAGCGTGTTCTGTGAGAATGTCTATCTAGTTCGTAGGATGGCGGTCTCTGTGCGCAGCCACTGATCCTTAAGCTGGTGTCCATTCTCTAGCTTCGGGCTCCAGCTTCACTGGTGTCTCCACTTTCTCTGCTTTTCACGTTTTAGTACTTTATTTAAAACGTTTATCTGATTGCTTCTTTCCTGCTCAGTAAAGAAAATAGAATTGGTGGGGAGGTGATACCTTTTAACTTTCTTGAGTTGGACATTCAAAACTGACATTTTTTTCAGATTCTTAGAGATGGAACCTACATAAATATAAACAACTTTTAAAAACCATTTTGCCAAGTTTGGTGCCTACATAGTGGGATCCTGTGTCAAGTGATAAAAATAAATTTAAAAACGTTTTAAGAAATAATAACTCATGACAGCTTGGATTAGCAAAGTAAAATGTAATGTTTGAAAAATTCTAAATTTTAGCTGGAAAATTAAAGTCTGCTGGGATGTAAGTGCATTCTCCTGTGTGACTGAACTGCATGTCCAGCACCTAGGCTGCCTGGCAGTGTAATTAATCATGTGGGAACACAGAGGCTGAAACTTGGGTTTCAGGGGGTCACTAGACTGTCAGGTGCTGAGAGAAAGATTTGTCAAGATGATTTACCATAGATTATATGATGGACAGAAAGGCAAATGCAGCTAGAAAGACATGGATGAATTGGGATCATAAGAACAAAAGGTTGGGAAGAGGGCAGAGAAACAGCCAAGTTTCGTCAAACACCTACGACAGGGCAAGGCAGATGATGAGCAGAGTTACAGCCTGACCACTGTCTATATGGTATAAGTTGGCATGGAAAGTTATTGAAAGGGTCAAGGGAAATATGAAAAGTCAAAAGAATGAGCTTTAAAAAAGAAATGACTCATTTATCATTGTCATTTAATTGCTAAGGAAAAAAAAATAGGCAGGCCAGTTGTTCTTGGTGCCTCTTTTTCTGTCCCTGGAGCAACCGTGTGGCATTGAGTTAATCATGCTTTCTTTGAAATCTTAGACGTTTAATACATTAAATGTCTGCCACTAGTGTTCCACCTTCCATTCACCAGCTTCAAAGTTTAAAGAGAGAATGCAGTTATATGCAGCTGAGTAATCCACCTACCCTGGCTTCTGAGCAAAGCTGTTGTCACAATGTACCTGTAAATGTCCTTGAAATGACTGTGGAGAGATAAGAGCACTCTCCCAGCTTCACTGAAGCATAGGTTGGGATGATGCTTTCAAAATCAATTCTTTATATAGGAATAGTGTTGCATCAGTTATTTTGTAAGTTATATTCTCTGTAGAAAGAAAAGCATTGTCTATATAAATATTTTTTTGACCAAGCATCTTTAGTTCCAGATTTCATGAGAAACATCAAAATCCAATGTGATAGTCCACACCTTTAATCCCAGTACTCACTAAGGAGACTGAGGTAAGAGGACAGCTATGAATTTAAGGCAAGCCTGCATAGGGAATTCGAAGTCATCCTGGAGCAGCTTCGTGAGACCTTTTCTAAAAGAATCAATGCTTTGGAAACAGGGAGGTTTATTCATATGTGACAATGAATATCATTTCCAATTTGCAATTCTTTTCTTCAGTGTTTCAGACATGAGCCCTATTGTTAGATGAAGTCTTTTTATTCTATAACTTATTTGTGAGTGATGACACGTCTCCTTAAACCTACTTTAGGAAATAGTCTTCAAGTGTATTGTATCCAAGGTTCAGGAAGAAATAATTTTGATCTTGTCAAATAACAAACAGGAAAAGTTACTTCTTTTAAATGTCTAAGCTGCTTTCCAGAAATAAGCCTCTGGGAAGGTTGAGAAAGAAGCAAAGATAACCTATCTCAGCAGATGTAGAAAGATTTCTAGTCACCAAAAGACTCTGTACTCAAATTGTCATAACAGTCATATAAGATATTTAAATAACTTTTTTTCTAAGAAGGGATTCTTTGGGGGATATTAAGCAAAGTACAGTTTTAAAGACAGAGCTATTATAATGACATATTTAGTTTATTTATTTTATTTTATATGTATGAGTTTTGCCTGCATGTATGTAAGCGTACCTGTGTGTAATGTCCATGGAGGCCAGAGGAGGCTGTCACATTCCTAGAACTGGAATTACAGTTGGCTGTTAGCTATGATGTGAGTGCTGGGAAACAAGCCTAGGTCCTCTGCAAGAGCAGCCAGTGCTCTTAGTTGCTAAGCCATTTCTCCTTCCCCATGTAATGATATATTTTAAAAAGAACATTTGATAATATTTTTTATCAAAAGATATCTACTGCAAGTCTAAGATATTGTGCTACTAGAGGGCTGTTATATATTTTCTAATGGTATATATGCATAGTACAGCATAAATTGTCACTTTATAGCTGAATAGGTTTCCATGTGACTAGCATCTGATCAGAAGTGGAGCCTAGTGCTCCCAGCTACCCTTGCAGGCCCCCAAATGACCCTCTAGCTATGCCGACTTCTAGATCTCATTCCTTGGGACTGGCTGCAAGCTGAGTGAGAAAACAGTATGCAGTATATACTGTTCGTCTCCTTTCTTCTGTGCAACATGTGTGGGCAAAATTCATCCGTGATGAAGCATGCAGGAAAATAGTATTCATTTTGATTGATTCAGAGTATCATTGTGCGAATGTGCCATCATTATGCAGCATCTGCTGAGGGTTTTATCCATTTGTCCATTATAAATAGTGGGCCTTTGAAAACATTACTGTGTTTCTGTATGCATTTTTGTAACTAAAAATGGAATTGCTAGCCCAAGAAGTCTGCATGTCCTTAGTCTTAGTCAACACCTTCCTTTGCCTCCTGCATCCCACCCCCTTCCCACTTAAACCTTTCTACCCTCTCGTATTTCTCACCTCTATTTTCTACAATCTCCTCTCAAGGCCTCTTTGGACACCCAACTCCCTACAGTAACCCCTTTCTAGCTTCCCAGCTCCCACAGTCACTGTACTTCAATACAGTAGTCTAGCAACACAAAGCTAATATTCCCGTATGAGAAAGAACGCTTGCCATTTTCTATCTGTACCTAAGTTTTCTTACTCACTGTAATTATTTTCAGTTTCATCCATTTTCCTACAAATTTCATTTTTCTTTAAAACTGAATAAACTGTGTGTATATGTACCATAATTTCCAATTCCAATCATCAGTCGATGAACATCTAGACTCTTTCCATATCTTAGATATTGATCAGCAATGATCATGGATGTACAAGTATCTCTGTAGTAGAATACGCAGTTATTTGAATATGGCAGATCTATTTTAACCTTTTTGAGAAACCTCCACAATGATTTCCATAGATGCGCCAGCTCACACTCCCACCAACAGTAATTTCCTCCACAGTGTAAGCACTCATAAGATCTCCTGACTCAGCCTCAATACCAGCTAGCTAGGACTGGAGGCTTGCACTATCATCGCACACTTACTGTAAGATATTATATTTCAAGTATCTTCTCCTATTTGTTTTTCATTCTGTAAGGGTGAGTTTGATGAACAAAAGTTCTTATTTGCAGTGTAGTCCATGTTATTAATCCATTTTGTTTTACAGTTAATATTTTATTATTTTTCCAGAGAAAACTTATTTCCCACTTCAAGATCATGAAGGCAAATTCCTAGTTTTTCTAGAAACTTGCTTCATTTTATATAGAAATATATTAAATGCAAATGTGCTTTACATTTAAAATGAAGTCAATCTGAAATTGATTGCTTGCATGATGAGAAAAGGACATAAAGATGCATTTTGTTTCCATGGGAGCTCTTCCCTTTTCAAATCAGAAGCAGTATTTCCCGACAGAAAGAATGTTAGGAATTTCTACCGATGGTAAATAAAATGAGAGCTAATTTGTGTATTTGAAAGTGTATGGTTACCATTCTTGTCCCACATCCTGTGCCTAGGTCACGTGTTTTTTACTACACTACAAAGTCAAGACTAGGGAGAAAATGAAAGACAATGTGGATAACCTCACTGAAACAAAAACCTTCACATGAACACATGAGCACTGGTTTCTGTAAGTGTAATGGCACTGAGCTGAGCTGCCATGGGTCATCAAGAGTGGTCTGTGGCCAGGTGCCCAAAGATCAACTGTGTAACGTATGTATAGCTTTTAAAACTATGTGACATTCTAATAAAGAAACATGTTCTTTAACAAGCACTACTAATTCAATCCTCACTTTACATTTTCTTATGATATTATTTTAAAATATAACTGAATCGCTCAAAAATTCCATTTTCGTTTTAGTTTAGAAAGCGTGTACTGAACTTGAAAGACAGCTCTCTTACATGTAGTTCTGCAGCTATTGGATTCAATGTGTATGTGTATGATGGGCGTGTGGTGTATGTGTGGTGTGTGTGTGTGTGTGTGTGTGTGTGTGTGTATGTGTTGTATGTGTATGTTCATGTGGATGTGTACATATGTTCCTTTGGGTACTTGTATGCCTGCATGTGCATGTGGAAGCCAGTGGTCAATAGAGGGTATCTTTCTCTTTTGCCAACTACTTTAGTTTTTGAGACAGGGTCTCTCACTGGACCTGAACCTACTGATTGTCTAGAGTGACTAGTTATTCACCTGCCGGGATCCTTCTGTTTCTTCCCAGCTGTGCTGAGTCTGCTGACATGGTTGTTAGGGATCAAACTTCGGGCCTCCTGTTTGTTCAGTAGGTACTTGACCATCTCAGCCATCTCCCCAGCCCTCGAGATTCCTTATTTAATGAAAATTCTCTCTCTCTCTCTGTCTCTCTGTCTCTCTGTCTCTCTGTCTCTCTCTCTCTCTCTACCCCCCCGCTCACTTGCTCTTGCTCTCTCGCTCTTGCTCTCTCACTCTCGCTCTCACTCTCACTCTCGCTCTTGCTCTCTCTAAAATTATATATGTCCTTTTACTCTTAGGAAGCATGAAACAACACTGATTGAACCTAGTGAAGGTTGGTGTGCACAGAAGAAAGTAGAGGAGATGATCCAAGTTCTAAACAGACAGTTCTATCCCAGCCTTTTCCACTTTCACTGATCACTAATATTGCTGGTCATTTGCTACGGATTCCATCTATATACTAGTGTTTAGGTGACTTAACAATGTTTATATTTGTAACATCTACTATGTTACTTTTCTCTATATTTAATAAGGTTCTTAAATATGTGCAACTCTTCCACTCTATTCTATGTGTTGAAACTAACAGGAAATTCTTCAGCATAAAGGTCTTAGTGTTTCATTTAATTTGGTTTTCCAACTGAGGGCCTCATTAGTTCAGGCTGTCCGCAAACCTGTCTCTGCCTCTCAAATACTAGACTTGCAAGCTGCACCAATATGCCTGGCTCTTTAGTTTTGTTTTAAATGTAGATCACTTTAAATTTTTTAGTTCCTTATTTTTGTATTGTTTATTTATATTTAATGTGCATGAGTGTTTTGCATGCATGTATGTAAGTGTAACACATACATAAAATGCCCACGAAGGCCAGGAAAGGGTGTCAGAGCCCTTGGAACTGGAGTTATGGATGGAAGCCTCTATGTGGGTGCTGGAAATCGAACCCAGGTCCTCTGCAAAAGCAGCCAGTGCTCATAGCCACTGAGCCATCCCTCCAGCCCCTAGAATCACTTTTGTGTCAACATTCAAGACAGGAATTGCTATCTTTCTTGTGTCTATTGTATCCTTTTTAATTCTTTCATGCACTATATTTAAAGCACTTTTGTGAACGTCAGTGTGGAAAGTGTAGAAATACAATAATGGATGATACATGATTCTATACCCCAAGTTAAACAGAATAATAAGGAAAACAGAATAAACATAAAGTGTGCAAAATAATAAAATAGTGAGAAAGGAAACAGTTAAATCATTCCCAATGGGGACTGAGAAAAATGCTTTATAGAACATAAAGTTTGAATACAACACACGGGGTTGCTTGTATGTAGATCATTCATAGCAAAAGGTTTCTGTAACAGGATTAACACATAAATCTTTGTTAATGGGAAAAATTCTTACCATAAATTGCTATAGTCTTATGGAGGACAAGAACTGTGAAATAATTCAAGAGTGATAAATTTTCATTTGGGTTTTCCTTCCATAACATTACAGAGAAAAGAATGCTTTAAAGGCAGCAGCTTGAATGGACTTGACTTGAAGGTTAGAATTTGGCATTCTTGTCCATTAATGTTTAGACACCTGCCCTTCGAGGTGGGAATCTACTGCCCTGTAAGGGTACTCACAGCCATGTACCATGCTGTATTCTTTACAACTTTCTGTGGTTAAAGCAAAAATATTTTCAGCCTCATGAGTTTTTTTCTGCTCTCAGTGTCACCAATTGAAGCCTGGAGAACAGTGAGTGCATGAATTCCAGCACTAAATAGAAAGATGTTTGAGCTGTAAAAATATTTCATTGTAAGGGAATTAGCAATTTAATTTCTATTTTAGTTGCTAGGTTTCTGTCAGTTTTACTTAGTGTATAAATTAACAGCATATGCTATGTGTCATTACTTTCATTTCCAGACAAAATCGTAGATTACTTCACTCAGCCCTGCTCTCCTGGGAAGTACTGGCCAGTGGATGTTAATTAGCCCTGGATTGCAAATGCATTTTCCAACCTAGGTTAGAGTGACTTCGTCTTCTAGAACATAATCAATTCCTTAAATGCTTATTGACAAAAATCAATATTTTAGATGTATAGAGAAACAAATTTTAAGGAATTAGCAGCCTGTGATGCTTTGTTGAAGAGTGACCTAGTCCTTGAGGATACAGTTTGATCAGATCTTCTCTCACTATGATTTAGATAAACAAGAGGGAAATCAAATATCTAGATAAAGAAAATTAATAAGATTAATTTTATTTTTTCTAGCAAGGCCTGTTTTTATTAGAACAAATAGCATTATAGCATGAGGGTTATAAAAATTAAATTTATATCTACTCACCTAATACTAAACTATTATGAACATGTAGAACCAATTTAAAATACTAATCATTAATCAGCCATGGTAGCTCACACCTGAGACACCTGCACATGAAAGGCTAAGACAGGATAATGAAGAGTTCAAGAAAAACCTGGGTTATACATAGAAGATATATATGTATACTATATATCATATATATTAACTACGCATTTTATTTGGTAAGGCACTATTTATGTTGTCAGCTTTATAAAAACCTTAGAGAAGGATTCTCTAAAACATAGAGACATTTACTTGGAAACAGAACACCATAATAATGGAAATATGTATATAGTAATCTGAGTATAATAAAAGGAGTTGAGGAAAAGAAAAATTTTCAAAGACAAAACTGAAGTGTCTGATGCTGGAGAGATGGCTCAGCACTTAAGGGCTTTGTCTGCTCTTGCAGAGGACTCAGGTTCAGTTCCCAGCACCCACATGTCAGCTAACAACCATCTGTAACTCCAGGTCCAGGGGCTCTGATGCCCTCTTCTGGCCCCCGGAGGCATTGCACACATGTGCTTACATATATGCAAGCAAAACATTCATACACATAACAAATTTTAAAAAATCAAGTTTCTATGAAGTATTTTGAAACAATATCCTTTGGCCACAGGGATTTGGCAAGGGTGATGCCACTGTGGGACTGAAGACATTTGCTGGGCAGCTGTCCTTAGAGGAATTGTTTTGTATAAGGATGTAGCAGCTTCTATACAAAGCTGCAGCTCCTCATAGCAGTGATCTAGCAGTCCTGTGTGAGAATCCTGCCTGAATAATCTTCTGGCTTTATCTGTTTTCTGTTAGTGTGGACACAAGGGATTGAATTTTTATTCTATTTTCACAAGTCTACACTTGAAACTCAAATTTAGATTTTGTGTTTAAAGTGATATAACAGAAAAGATCCTTCAAAGAAGAGATGTTGAACAGAAAGATGGAACTGGAAGTCTGCAGGGCCCCCATGGAATAGAGCAGGACATGGGGCACAGGCCTTATTGGAGGAAGTCTAAAATACAAAGTCGGGCAAGGAGATAATCACAGATTTAGGTGAAAAACTTGAATTTTGTCAGTTGTGGTGGCCCATGCCTTTAATCCCAGCACTCAAGAAGCAGAGGCAGGCAGATCTTGTGAGATGGAGGCCAGCCTGGTCTACTCAGGGAGTACCAGCCAGCTAGGGCTATAGGGAAGCCCTGTCTCAAAAAGACAACAACACAACAACAACAACAAAAATCCTTGAATTTTTAGAAAAAAACAAGGATGCATACTAGCAGGCTGATGGCAGTGAAAACAGGATCTAGTTTCTATTCTTTCCTAAGGAGCTACATGATTCATCTTAAAATCAATCGGTTTCATTTGTCTCATCTACAAAATGGAGCAATTTCTGGATCAGAGATATTTTTGAGACTATATCAGATAATGTTTACACCTAGTAAATAGTTACCAAGCTATAGATGTACAAGACTCTTGAAATTGGTAGAAAAGAAAAATAGAGATGTCTGAGTTAATGTAGTTAAAGCATATATGAGTGTCATAAAGTTATGATATGGGCAAAGATGTGGATCCTGTGCTTTATAATCTAGGCTTCATGAAAGGCTTGTTTTGAAAGCAGGAACATTATCAGGTAAACAAGTTTGAGACAAAAATGTGAGTCAATTTTATCATAAATCTGTTATTATTGTGGAATATACAGATGGATAAATCATTAAAAGGGCCACCTAATAGTGTATCTGGAAGAACTATATTGCAAGGAATGGTGTTGTCTAAGTAAGTACATGAGGTAGAAAGTGGGAAATTGAAGGCACAAGTTGCAGGAAAAGAACAACTCTGTAACAATAGAAACAATGGAGTTCCGGTCTGACACATAGATCACAGGGGAACCTGTGAGATGGAAGAGGCAAAGATGGATTAACAGAATAGAACTTTGGAGGTAACAAGGATCAATCTTACTAGTGAAGGATACATTTCGTATATAATTAATAGATTGTAAATAATTGCTTTTGCAACTTGGCAGGAGATTGCGTACAGAAGCAGAGAGGAAAGTCAAGAAAAAAATCAGCTTGGAAGAGGGCTACCAGGAGGATCAGGCTGCACATGGGGACTGTCTGTAGGGGCCAGTAGTTTCCACCAGGAAACCTACTTTCTATGGGAAGTAGATTAGGGACAAATTCTCCTGGATAATTTACATAATTTGATCCTTTCACAAGTGGTAAAGAATTCTTCACCATGTAGATAGACATAATACAGGCTTAATTCTTGAACACTAGTTAGAAGTGAAGCTGAGGAACAGCCAAGACAAAGCAGGAAATAATTCACCCACAGCAAGATGTGTAGATCTGCAGTAGTCAGCATACACAAGAACCAAATCTGCTGGAAAGGGAACATGCAAACTCTGGAACAGCGCTGTGCTGGGCCCTAGGAATTGAGGTTGCTTAAGAATGACACAGGCTGACTGCAGGATTCATATTGTTCAGTATGAAACCAAAGGAAAGCCTCCGCTCAGTAGAGAGCTTGGCCTGAAGGGAGAGAATTGGGGAAACAGAGTCGTCACTGATGAAGTGCTCACACTGGGAGTGAGAGTCAGAAAGCCAGACATGCTGATGAAGGTAAAGAAGAGTTAGGGTAGATTAAAAAAAACTTGTGTCAACCAGAGAGTAATGCATTCTGACTAATGACAGATTTTGTGCACTGTAGACTATAATTCTTTTAATCCTAGCAATCAGGAGGCAGAGGCAGGCAGATCTCTATGAAATGGATGCCAGCCTGGTGTACATAGTGTTTCCAGGCCAGAAGGAGCTTCAGGAAAACACTGTCTCAAAAAACAAAACAAAACAAAAAACCACCCAAAACAAGAATGAAGCAGACTAATATGCTTTTCTTTTCTCTAAGGCATCTAGCCAAGTTACCTACATCTTTACTTTTGATCAATCAGTTGTTGCTGGACCTTGAAAGCACCAGTGCTTACTGTGTTAAAACTTACCACATTACCACATTTTTAATAAAAAAAAAACTATTTTTTGAAGAACATGTCTTTAGAGTGAAGCACCTCAGATTCTCCTTTAAATGAAAAACATAAATGGACCTATGGTCATGTGATACAGTGTACAGGAGGATGGATAGGGGTCAAGATGTATTTTTACACAAATATGTAGACAGTTTGAAAGCACAAGTTTATCAACTTTGACCCCAGCAGATTCTTATATACTTAATGAAATGATATTCACTATAGTTAGGATTTTTTTCATATTTTTCTTTGTGTAATTAATCATCAGTTAGTTGACATTTAATTGTTTGTTTCCACTATATTTGATTGATTCCCAAGTCTGATTATTAGTCTTCTTGCATGGTTAAAATTTTACCTTTAGAATATGTCATGGAAGCTTGCTAATGAATTATTTAAAAATCAATGTATAGAAAATATTTTAAATTTTTTCTCTAATTCCTGATTTGTTCTATAATAACCTTAACACCCTTTATAGAACACTGGTATTGAGTTAAATATAAGTAGGTGGAGGGGCCAGAGAGATGATTCACTGATTAAGAACACTGGCTGCTCTTTCTGAGGACTGGGTTTTGTTCCCAGAACCCACACGGCAGATTACAACTGTCCATAACTTGAGGTCCAGGGAATGTGGCACTCTTTTCTAACCTCTACAGGTATTTCATGTACAGGTACACACATGCATGCAGGCCAAACACTTATACACATAAAATAAAGATAAACTGCCGGGGGTTCGTACCAGCAACCCCGAGCAATGATGATTGGGGATGAGTAAGCATGCCGTTCGCCAGCCCATGCCACCCCCAATACTGGGAACACTCAGGCACAACTGGGAGCCTAGTCAAGCAGGGACTCATTTATTGCAGGTGTTACAGAGCTTATAAAGGCACCTGGAAATCCCCCCTCCTCCCTGAGGGTGTATCTTAAGGATGGTCGGGCACTGATCATGCACTCCTCAGCAGTGCGGAAGTATTCTTCAGACTTTCAAAGCAAGTCAGGCCGCACCCCCAGTAACTTCCTCTAGTACCTATGCAAGGTGGGGCCTTTAGGTCCCCACAATAAACAAATAATTTTATTAAATAGATGAACATTCACTTTGAACAACCAACACAGCAAATAAACCCAGATGGTAGAAGGAATGTAAATATAACATGTGGGTTTGTCACTGAACAAAGTACACAGACAGGTTTAGTATCTGTAAGTGCAAATGTACAAGACACATGTTTACAGTTTGCATATTTTCTGATGAAAAGGACCCCATTCTGGTGGTTTTGTGTTTGTTTTATGCAGTTTTTTTTCATTTAATGTTTTAATAGCATTCTCCACCACATGAGTGCTTCAGCAGTCAAGAATTGTAAGACATACCTCTGATGATATAGGGAAATCTTAGGTGCACAGATGTTTATATGATTGTTC
>NW_008348089.1:3849011-3884262 GCF_000622305.1 Nannospalax galili | reverse complement strand
CCGTTCTGTGTTTCATATCTATTTATATGAAGAATATATAGATTTAACAGAAGGTATTGATCAAATTATTATTTGATCAATAATTCCAAGATAAATAGATACGTGTTACCTGGAACAACTCTTAGTGATGATTTACACCAGATAATACTTTGCTGTAGTCTCATGTCCTGCACATTCTAGTATGTTTAGCAGTATCCATCTCTCTACCACATACGTGCCAGCAGTACGGGCTCTAATCATAGACCCAGCAGTACGGGCTCTAATTCCCTCTGCTTGACACTCACTAATCTATAACTTTAATTTAATCATAAAAAGATTTGTTCTCATGAGATTTACATTGTTTTGTATGTTTTTTTTATTTTATTTTATTTATTATTTTTATTTTATGTGTATGCATGTATTGCCTGCATGTAGGTAAGTGCACCCCTGTTGTGCAATGTCTGCGGAAGACAGAAGAGGCTGTCGGATCCCCTGGAACTGGAATTACAGACAGCTGTTAACTGCCATGTGGGTGCTGGGATTCAAACTCAGGTCTTCTGCAAGAACAGCCAGTGTTCTTAACTGCTGAGCCATATCTGCAGCCCCTGTATAGCTGTTTCTTATAGTGCCCCTAACAATAGCTCACAAGCATGTATTGGGCTAAGTGCAGGCATCTGACATTACTAATTACTGTTTAAATTGTCTTGTATGATTCTCAATATAATCCAGTGAAACGAAATTATCATTTCTTAGATGAAAGATGAAAGGAATGCTACTCAAACATTTATCTATCCAGACTAAGTAGATCCATTCCCATTTTAAGTTTTGACTTAGTAATCATTTTCCATGGTATTATACTATTTTCTAACATGTTCATCATGAAATCTATTTTTAAGGGTATATTTATTTCCAAGTAGTATTTCACCTTCTAAAAGAGCCTTTAGTGCTGATGTTAATGTTATGGTTTTGAGCATGATTTTGAATATAAGGATTCAGGTCCATATGACTGAGATTTTTAACATTAAATAAGTGAAAAAGTATTTTCCATGGTATTATACTATTTTCTAACATGTTCATCATGAAATCTATTTTTAAGGGTATATTTATTTCCAAGTAGTATTTCACCTTCTAAAAGAGCCTTTAGTGCTGATGTTAATGTTATGGTTTTGAGCATGATTTTGAATATAAGGAATCAGGTCCATATGACTGATATTTTTAACATTAAATAAGTGAAAAAGTAAAAGGGATCAATCATGTCTATAATCTGAGAAGTATAATTAACTGGCTCCAAGAAATGAGTTGACCAAACAAAGCACCTGTTGGATGGTAAGCTAAGACGCAGACTTTCCTCGTATGCTGGACAGTTCTCTGTTTTAATTTATTTTTATTTTATGTGTATGAGCATTTGGCCTGCATGTATGTAAGTTCACCCATGCAGGTGATGCCTGTGGAGACAAGAAGAGGAGTCCGATGCCCCAGAACTGGAGTTAGGGATGGTTGTTACTTCCATGTGCGTGCTGGGAATCGAGCCCAGATTCTCTGCAAGAGCAGCCAGTGCTCTTAACACAAGTCATCCTTTTAGTCCCCACTACTCTGTGTTTTGTGTATTTGCACATTTAATTATCAAATCATACCTATTCAGTAAATTCAATGTTTGACTCCCTTTTACAAATAAGAAATTTGAGGCACAAAGAAGTTATGAGAATAACCACAGCTCATTCAGTAAATAAATAATAGCCAAACCACATGTATTTAAGTTTTTGTTTTATTTTGAGGGTCAGTGAGTATTTTGATAGTGTTTATTAGTTAACCCAGGTATACCTCTAAGTTATCATTACATATGATATATAATAAGGAATTATATACTCCTTAACTCCTTAGTGGGCTTCACAGTGTGGACCACCACACTATTCATGAAGTGCTGGGAAGCAAACCCAAGGATTCTTATATGCTAGGCAAGCACTCTGCCAAATGAGCTACCTTCCCAGCCCCCAAACTACATGTAGATACTTGGCAAAGACATTATTGAATTGCTGCCCACGCAAAATACATCCCAACATTTTACCTATGATCAAAGAGGTAGCTGTCATGCCTAATCCCCATGAAACCATTTGTAAGAGGACTTTGCAATATGAACTTCAGGAGTAACATCTGCTGCATGATCTTGGGAAATAATGAAGCAATTGACTGATTATAAGCTTTGTCATGGTTGTGACCTTTAGCATAGGTAGAAACTGTATTTAGACCAGCAAAGGAGAGGGGAAGGGGAAGAAACAGAAGAAATGTATTATGACATGAAGGAATTTGGAAATGCAAGGAATTTCAGAATTCCAGTGGGTCATGAGATCGTACTTAATTGTTGGTATGACAAACTCATTTAGGTATCAGATTGAAAACTTTCAGAACAAAAGAATACTGTTGATGCGGCTTTAAATCTAAGAGGTCCAAATGCCAGGCACTCTCACCCTGGACTTGCAGAGGAAGTAAATGTAATGTTGATTTCCCTACAGCTAGCCTGTGGTGAGCAGATCTAAAACAAGCTGCTGCAGGGCTGGAACTCTGGGAAAGCTGGGGTCCAGAAAGCAGCACAAGTCACATTGCAACACAACCTTGCATTACAAGTCAGAGAATACCTGAAAGAAGCTTCCAGCCTGGCCAAACCTCCTCTCAGTGCACCTGAAATAAGCTAGGGGCAGAAGCAAGGCAGCACAGATTTCAGAAGAAATGAAAAAGCAGTATGAAAAGAGAAGCTGAGTTTGTTAAAAGTTAATTATTTACATTTCTTTAACTGTGGGCCACTATTCTATCATTTTTTTCAAGATAAAAGTTGAAAGTGATATAATTTGAAAGTGATATAATACCATAAGATAAACTCACCAACCTAGAAGGCCAGTCTGCTTTAGATATTGATTTATATTAGAAAGAAAGAAAGGAGAAGGGAGGGTTGGAAAGGGAGGAGAAGAAGGGGGGAAGGGGGGAAGGGGAGCAAAGAAACAAAATAGAAAAAAAAAAGGAAGTTTATATGAATTCAAATGAGAAAAGCTTAGCATCATGGCTGAGTTTTTCCATACAGGTATAAGTAGCTGAGAAGTCTAGCAATTAGTGCATCTACCTGATTGCATTTCAAACAGTATCTAATTGCATCTCCTGGCCTACCTGCTTGAGGCAGATTCATTGCTAAGATAATAATAAAGGAACCGGAACTGTTGCCTGGTGATCTGCGCTAGCTGACTTTTTTTTGGAACACTGGTTTTCTAAACTTTCAGTTCAGTGCAGGATCCCTGGAGTTTTTCAGCTCTCCACAAGGATTCTGGCATGGGAATGTTGTTTATATGATCTACATGCTTCAGAAGGGTCTAGTGAAAAGACCCAGGTCACTCTCATGCTCTGCTGTTGTCAGTATCATAGCCCACTACATTCTTAGCACACATCAAAGCATGCCCGATGACCCAACCTCACCCTCAACACTATTCAGTACCCTCTCAACATAGTTCCTTTAGAGGAGTCAAAAGTAATGCTGTGTTTCATTCTTATAAACTGTTGATCTAGCATTTATTTTACATCTACATCTGTGTGCATATGCATGTGCGTGTGTGTGTGTGTTCTGTGGGGGGAGTGTAATTTCAGCCCCTTTCTCCACGGTATATGTCACTGAGACAGAGAAGAACCTGGTAGGATGTATCTCAGTACAGTGTCTCCACTTAGACTCTAATAGAATCCTCATAAAATTTGGGGTACTTCATTTCATACAATGCATAGTAAGGCAGGAGGCCGAATCATATCCCACAGAGATCATACGTGACCTTAACTAGGGCATCAAGTTGTCAACTCCAAATGCGCAGATATATTGCCTTATAATTAAATTCCCAGAGTAATAGAGTGCTGTATTCTACCAGGACAGTTTTTCAGAATTTATGTGATGTAGCTGAGATGCCAAGATGTAAGCTGTGCTGGGGTCCCTGCACTACATACGATGTTAACATGGTCTGAATGAAATAATCACTTCATATTTATTCAGAAAGAGAAAAATTCAGGTAGTGATCATAGAAACAACAACAACAACAAAAGATTGTTAAAAAAAATGATGCTGGCTCTCTAATAAAGCCACTTTGCCCAGGCCAAAAAAAAAAGAAAAAGACCCTTTAAGTTCCCTGTGACTAATCAGATTGTTTTCTTACATTATTTAATGGACAACCTTTGAAGGTTTTAGACTGTGCAAAATTTTTAGCAACATTCTATTATTGTTCTTCATTACACTATAAGCTTCACAGCAAAAATTCCTAATATACTAAACTTTAACTCATACCACATACAATTGAATCCAGTGTATTTAGTAATCTTAAGTAAATGGTGAGTTTTTAAGTGAAGGTTTTTCCAAAATTATTCATTAGAGCCACATGACTGAATATTTTAAGAGATTTTACACGTTTTATACATAAGAACTAAGGCTGACTTTCAAATGCTTCCTTTTAACCTTCAGTCCTTCTAAAGGAGACTGTGTGCCTCACATGGAATTCAGTTGTCAAACTGACTAATTTTTGCTAACCAATAACTTCTAAAAACGTAACTAAAAGGAAGAAATTCTCCTTTGCAACAACCTATTGCATCCCTTGACTGCCTACTCTTAGCAGTTTCTGGGCTTACTACCGCAATTTCCATGAAGAAATTAAGCAACATTTTAAAAATCCAACATGCTTTCCTTATAGTTTTTAGTAGAAAAGATTCAAATAGCTGTTAAACATGAACACATTTATTTATCTGTAATATTATTGTTTTAATTATTCTAGTGGAAAAAAACTTGCCTACAAAATTAACATGAGATTTGAGTCATTTAGTGCTCATTTCTGAAAAAACAGATTGTTGGTTTGTTCTTTTACCTACATGTGAAGCGAGCACTATAAAGAAAATTCAGGGACATCAGCCGATGACTTGGATAGCACCGTCTGGAACTGCAGTGTCTCCATTTTGTTCCATTTGGATTCTAATTCCAGGTATTTGTTCTTTAGTTATCTGTGACCACACTGTTCCATAAGCAAGCAAACAACTAAACTGTCTTGCACCAATCCTTGGAAAAAAATAAGTATGGTCTAAATGCCAAGACTAAGGAAAAGGAAAATTAGAAAAATTGTCATATTACAATATTGGCCAGTGGGCTGCAGTAGAAGTAATGATCAACCTTCATACCATGGGATACTTTAAATTTCATATTCTCATCTCTATTGGAAATAGTGCTTATATGTAAGTGGTGTTCAATAAACACTCAGTAGTTTGTTTTATTCATTTGTGCAAAAGCATTGACAAAGAAAACGATTGCCTGATTTCATCCTATATAAAATATATGAACATATTGTCTTTCTTACTGATGAGATCTTGTGCTGTGAGAATTTTGATACAATTGCAGAGACCTAGGGCGTCAACAGCTTTCCATTGCTTCATTCCATGCAGATTTAAACACCTGGAGGAAAGAACCATTGAAACTCCCTGGTGATGTGTACAGTTACCATGGGCACACTCACTCAGCTCAGCATGGTTGCTAATTTCCAAACCTTAACTTGCATCCTTAAGGGATGGAACTGGATGAGCAGATATTTCTTTAGCAGAAATGAACTTCCATCTGACATATGCTCACTAATTGTTATTATTTCTTATTTCTCTTAAAACATGAAAGATGAAAGGCTAAATTGTAATTCTAATTGGCAAAGGAATTTCATACCGGGAAGGCACCTCTTGATTATCAGCCTTGTAGGCAGAGAGAGGGTTGGGGGTATAGAAATTTGACTAAGAATTCACAGATAAAAGTGCTGTATGCGCTTGGAAATAGCTCAATGGGTACTCAGCTTGCTGTGAAAGCCTCAACTTCTAGCATATTTAAAGGAGTTGAAGCTTACTTTGTAAAAGTGCTCAATTGGGAGTGCTCAAGTTGTGGTGCCTATTAGTTGAATGCTAATTAACTTAGCCTTTCTCCAGGGTTCACTTCTCTACTAAAGCAGACAGACAGCTTTGCTCTTCATGTTTTCAAGCTGAACCTGGACTTGAGACATTAAAGAATCTGGATTTGTTTTGGAATAGGGAAATATCCTACCAACCAGTCTGTTGACTCCTTCCTGTTCTCTTACATCTCACTGCCTTTTTCGTGTCTTGATATCCTCTGTACTCTCTCTGGGCTTTATTGTCTTGTTTGAAGCTGTTTTGAGATGACTAAAATGGCAGAGCTCACTGTGTTATTTGATCTGATATCTTTTTTATCCCTGATGCATGGTTTTGATTTTCCCTCAGTGTCTTTTCAATCATTTTGATAACATTTCTCCTCTGAAATGGTTTTGAGCTTTAATTTGAGTTTATGGTTCTGTATGGCTTTGTGCTCTGTTCCTTAATATCCATTCTCACCTTGGATGAACTTATTAGCATCTTGCTTTTTAAGTTGGAAAGATAAATCCTGCATAATAAATAAAAACTCCATTCAGTGGTTTGTTGTATATTTTGTGACTGCACTTTGTGAAAAAAGAAATACTTTGCTTTTATTACTGTCAACCACTGCTACACATTGAGGTGAAGATTTGCATGGATGGTTTTCCTGCCACAAATTCAAAATCACTTTCATAAGAAGATGCTACCCACACTGATGTGTGAGTGTATTTCTTAACACATTCAAGTGAGGCAATGTACTTCTTTTACATGTATGTGTTTTTAAACAATTCAATAACAGAGTGTGTGCTCTGCGGGGAAACCAGCCAGTGATCTCTCATTTCACCCAGGTTTACAGCTCAGTGTGCTTCTTAATGCCCTGAAAACCACCTAACACTGATTCCCAGTTTCCCCTGATTGTCAATTCAAAGTCTATTCCCAGCTGAATGATAGCTTCAGAACATTCCCTTTTCAAGGGAGAAAAAGGCAAGTCAAACTTACTTGACACAAAGAACACTGTCAAACCTTTTATTTATTTCAGTTTAGTCCTTGATCTATAAAGGTGTGACATGTTGCTCAGAGTAAAGGTTAAATGATATTTAGGTAAATAGAAAGGCAATATTCCTCATCCTTCACACAACCGATGAAGGAAAAAAAAGAATCTAGTCTTGTTCTAAGGTCAATAATATGTAACTTTAAGAGCCTCTAATAGAGGATCAGTGCTTTATCCTCCTAACTGCCTTCTTGGCTAACCACTCCCCAACACAAAAGTGCCTTCCAGTATATAAATGATGCTGGAAGGACTGGATCAGGACTACTTAGGCTTTGAGGCATTGAAAACTGAATCATCTTAGTCTCCTGTTTGGGCCTTGATTCCTCAAACAATTTTCTGAATTTAATTGACTTCCATACATGTCTACTGCAAAGAACATGTGCGTTAGGCGCATGAGTAAACTGTCTAGAAAATAACTTTGTTGTATTCCAGTATATGTGAAGTGATAAGAATATCACTGGCCATTAATAAATTCATACTAGAGCTTAGCCTGTGCTTGGCTAATGTGAGTCTGCAGAGTCACTGGAATTTTACTGAGTATTCTACTAATGAATCAAGTTTCTGTGTTTGCAGTCAGTCATAAGGTTCTGACCTCAGATGATAATGAACTCTAGGGTAATGTCCATACCACCACTAAGAAAACTTGCTAAACAGATCTGTATTTAATATTCTTTTTTCTCTTGGGATTTATATTAAATTTCTGTGGCATTTTCACAAGAATGCCACATCCAGCTTTCATAATAGAAATTGTTTATGTGTAAATATTAACTGCTACTATAGTCATTTTGATAAAAATTAAAATTTTAGATTTTTAGTGATCTGAATTAATTTATGATAACATCTGATTAGAAAGATTTCTTATTTGTAGAACAAGGTGAAGAAGTCATCTAAAAGAGTTTCCTTCATAAAATCTCAGGGCTCTGGGAGACTAACCTTGTTACTGCTTTGCTGTAAAGTAAGGACAGGAATGTGAGCCCCATTACCCCTCCATGTGGCATACTGAGGCCTGCCTGTTAAATCCCTCTTTACAGAGTTCCACTGTGCTCTCTCTCTCTTTCTGAAAATAAAGCTAATTAGCTTTCTTATTGTATGATAGAAAAAATAATAATACTTCAAATGCGAATTCAGCATGCAATCACATGTTCAAGTGATGTATTTACTCCAATAAACTAAGACGGTATTTAGGTGGCTTGCATCAATTTTAAACAATTATCCTTTTGTATTTACTTGACCTAGTTAGATAATGATGTACAAACATATTTGACTCAATAACACATTAGTAAAATGTTCACTGAAGTCTTAAAACAACTGCTTTAATATTCCTAAACAATAGGAGGTCGGGCTCTGCCTCCTGTGAGGTGAGCTTGGTTTGTCTGCCATCAGCTCAGACTTGCTCCGAGACTTCCACTTCACAGAGGTTCTATTTTCAAAACACTTATTATTTCACATCCTCCACTGACACTCATTGTTATTTAGTTATTGTTTTCCATGATGGACCAAGATTAGGAAACTCTTGAGAAGCGTTGCGGTGTGCTGTTTGACAACTATGCAAGATGTTTTTCTACCTTAGGATTTTAGAGCACTGAATTAATATACAAATGACTGCTAAGACCATGTCTTTCCTCTACTGTATGGATGGCCTGCTTTCAAACTGGAAACTAATAAAGTCTCTTGACTGGTCTTGAAGTTGTCGTCACATGAACAGATGTTGCTATTGTTTCTTTGACTGGAGCAGTTACTTTGAAAGATAGCATCTAAACTAGAAAATAAATGAAGCCATAGTCCGATTATTGTACAGTGCTATCTGGATAATATTTTATTTTGCTTTAATTTTAGTAATAAACCAAGAGGAGTCTTCATTTTCTGGAAACAAATTTCAGAGACAAGCTCTAATTATGTTTGGTTTACTTTTTATATTGCAGTTCAGTCCAAAACAATAAAGCATTTCTTATAAGGACGGGAAATAGGGGACTGGAGAGATGGCTCAGAGGTTAAGAACACTGGTAGTTCTGGCAAAAGACCTGGGTTCGAATCCCCACACCTACATGACAGCTAACAACTGTCTGTAACTCCAGTCCCAGGGGATCTGACAGCCTCTTCTGACCTCTGTGGGCATTGCACGGCATGGGTGCACTTACCTACATGCAGGCAATACACACATACACATAAAATAAAAATAATAAATAAATATTTTTAAAAGGATGGGAAATGGTAATATGTATAAAATGGCGCTTTTTAGCACTTTTTAAAAATTTTTTTGAGAATTCATACATAAACACTGCGTTGTTTCCATCCTTCCCTCTCCTCCTCCAAGCCCTCCCATAACCACCCATACCCCCTCAATTTTGTGACCTCTTCTTTGCTATTGTTACATATACATATATATTTCTTTAGAATCTACTAAGCCCGTCTAGTGATGTGTGTGTATTCATGTGTTTTTGGCTGATCACTTGGGACTGGATAACTTATCAGGAAACTTGTTCCTGGAGAAAACTGATGCTCCCTCCTCAGCAACTGTTGATTGCCTGTAGCTCTTCATCTAGATGTGGGGCCTTGGGAAATTTTCCCCATCTACACTGGCATGTCAACTAGTGTTGTCACGATGTGGGTCTTGTTTGGGCTACCATATTGTTGAGATGTCATTGCAGCTTCCCTGGAAAACGCTGTCTAGCAGCAGGTGTTCTAGTGGTCTGGCCCTCACAATCTTTGTTTTGGTGGCCACACATATGCCACAGCACATGTGCAGTTCAGAGGACAACTTTGGGGAGTCAATTCTATCATTCCACTGAGGAATCTGGGGATAGAACGCAGGTTGTCTGGCTTATCACCAAGCTCCTTTACTCAATGAGCCATTGTGCCTGTCCATGTTAGTTGTTTTAGATTCTAAGTGATAGATTTGTCTTGTGAATGTGTGTCTGCAGCTAGTCGATGTTTGGGCAAGGCCATGCTTACCCATTCTTGAATTTCAGTGGAAATTCAGTCTTGCATCTTGCCCTTCATATACACATGGTTATAATAAAATCCAGGCAGGGATTTCCTTTGAGCTTCTGGAGAAAACATATTAGATACAAAATAAAGAAATCAGACCTTGAAAGAATTTTAGAAAAGTCTTATAATTTATATGATGGTTGTTATATATAGGAATATACTTTACCCTTGAAGACTTTGCATTACAAAAAACTACCAATTTACCCACTTGCTGCTTGTGCTACATTTAACACAAGTTTTTACCCTATAGCTCAGAAGAAACACTAGGCCTGTTCTGCCATCCTTCAGGCAAGGGGCACATCATGAAAGAAGTGAACAGAAAGAAGCAGAAAGGATCCAATGAGGGAAGAAACTGTACAAAGGCAGAAAGAGATTCGAGTATGGCCAAGGTGACAAAGAGACATATTTATACAAAGTCATACTGTTTTGTAGACCATCTAATAGATATCAGATATGTTGCACTTGAAACAAATGAGATTTATCTGTATGAGACAGAAAATATGGAGATGTTTCAATTTTATCATTTTTAATAGCATTTTATTGTAGAACAAAAGCTTGAGAGACAATGAAGAGTCACAGTGTTTTATATTTAACTATCAGTGCGTCTTCAAAGTTAAAACACACATTTATTATAATTAGAAAAGTAAGTACCCTTTCCGAGACTCTCTGTGTGTTTTGTAACCACATAGAGTTGAGCTTTTGAATATGGAACATAAAAATATACTAAGAATTTCTTTTTGATTTTGCATATAAGGCATTTGAGTTTATTCTGGTATCTTGTTTATACTGTAATCCACACATAAGAATATAAAGGTTAAATGCAAGTGTTTTACCCGATGTTCCATTTCTTACTTTTATTGCTTGTACATGTACGACTAATCCTTTGTCGCGTTTCCTGGCTACTTCATTAGAGCCTATCCACCGAGGCACTTAATGCATGGAGTTGCCTCTTGCATCCTCATCTAATTGCCATGCTGGCTTCTTCCAGTCTGATTAGCTCACTGAATCTTCACTTTGAATTCGATTCTGAAGACTTCCTCAGTTAATTATCCTTTCGTCCATTCTATTATTGGAGCCAGACAACTGAGAATGCCTCTTCCAGCCTCAGCTGCTTCTTCTTCAGCTCTCTTCATCTCCATCAATCCTCGAAGCTGCCATTGTTAAGGTGTTAGCAATTTTCACTTTTCTCTTTTCTGGCTTATGAACTTTAGGTTGCCAACTGCACCGGATTTAGCTTTTCTCTAAAACTTCCTAAAGAAAGTCGAATTAAACTTTCTAAAATGTATAAAGGATTATAGAACTCCTTTGCCAGAAATTAAAATATATATATATATATTTTTATTGATTCTTTGAGAATTTTCATACAATGTATTTTGATCCCCATCTCCACTCTTACCCTACCACTAGGCACCCCAACCTTATGACTGCATTTACTTTCTTTTGTTAAAGGCCTATTGAATCTAACTTGTATTCCCTAAATACTCTTGGGTGTGGGTCCATCCCATGGAATCTGGTCAACCTACCAGATTAAGGGTGTCACACCCTTAAAGAAAACTGACTCTCCCTTTCCCAGCAGCTATCAATTGTCAATTGATCCTCAGCTAGACCTGGGGCTTCTTGCCCATCCCTGTCCACAGTGGATTTTTTTGGCTTGTCCTGCATAGTTCCTCTGCATGCTGTCACAGTACTGTGAGGTCATGTGGGAAGCTTTTCTATTCTGTCTGAACAACATGATTTCCTTATATCATTCTACCATGCCTGGCTCTTAAATCTTTCTGCCCTCCTCTTCTTCAATGTCGTCTGACAGATTGTCTAATTTTAATACAGCGTTCAGAGTTTCAACCAGGCTGGGCTTTGAGATTTCTTAAGCCTAGCTTGATTTCCATTCCTTCCCGTGGCTGCTTGAAGATGGGACTACACAGCTTTCTGCTCCAGTCATATCTAATGCCATGTCTCCTCTAACCTTCTGAACTGTAGCTCAACTAAATTCTACTTTCTATTAGTTCATGGTGTCTTATCACAACAGAAAAGTAACTAATACACTTAGTCATGGAACTTTCTTTATTAAACAATATTTTTATATTAGCAAAGAAAGTAATGGTTTTCTAATGGCATCTTCCTACAAAAGTACCAGGAGTCTGTTCGCACCCGCTTTCCCTTTACCTGGCTCTTGGCTGCGCCCTCTCTCTCTCCAGCTGGTTCCCTTTCATGCAGCTAAACTTGCCCTTGTGTTTTCTTATCAGGTGTTTCCGACCCTGTCTATTTCCTACCCAGTGTAAAATCTCTCATTCTCTCATAATCTCTCTTCCAGTTTTGTGACCTACACGCACATGTGTAAATATGTATCTGGGGAATTTTAATGAACAAAACAGTTTGTTAACGTTACTTGTACATCATTTCCACCTTCAACTCCTGCCTGGTACTCACCCTAGACATTTCACGGTTCTCTGAGAAATTCTCTGCTCTTCTGCTTACGCTTTTTAGACTCAGATTGTATAAGATCAAGGTTCCAAACAGAAAATGTTTTATAGCCAAATATAATACACTGTATGTGTATGTAACAGTGAATCTATTTACAAATACTTGGGCAAAGATATAGATACGACATAAATGTTAATGCAACAATCTGGGCTAATAAAAATAAGACAGGTGTACCACTATGCTCCAGAGCTGGCTCCACAATTCAAGAGTATTAGGCCAACATTAACTGGACTGGATGAAAAAAATAGAACACAAAGGTTGCTGGGTAGGGAAGTGGGATTGAACCTGAAAGGACTTGGGAAGGCGTGGGATAAAAATATGTTGAATATTACTCTCAAAGAAGTAATAAAAAACATAATTGTAGTCTCAAAAGTGTACAAGGGGTGAGATCTGAGATTGTAATACAAAAGAAGACTGTAGAGGAGGATTTTGGGTAAGGACAAGTGACCCTAGAACTCGGTAATTTCTCAGGGAGAGGAAAAGGGAACACTGTACCGAACATATTTTTTTATCATGCACTAGACCTCCTGGGAGTCAGAAGCTTGGAGCCATTCCTGTGATCCCCATGACTGTCCAGGTTGTAAAGGCTGGAGTGGGCCAGTAGAGGTGGATCTGGAAAGTCAAGTGGGAGTGTCTAGAAACAGAGCTTTTCTAGATCCTTGCCAATCCAAGTGAAGTGCCTTTTCTCTCATGATTCTATTGTTAATATTCCCCAAAGATATAGCATGTGTGCCTCGCACTACAGTGCCCTTGTGTGGTGTGTACTGCAGCTCATAATGTGGAGCGGGCCCCCAGTAAAGCCTCTCTTTCCTCTCCCTCCACTCCTTCCCAAGAAACATGAATTAGCATAAAAATTTTAAATGAAACTAGAATTTTCTTTCTAAAAAAATGCCAGCACACACACTCTCAGAATGAGAGAGAGAGAGAGAGAGAGGTTTCAACCATTGTAAATTTATTAAAGTCACATACAGAAGACAAAATTTCACAGTACAATTTTATGAAAAGTAACCAAAGGTGAGAAAACAGGAAATGTTTTAAAAAGGAGGCAAGCAAAATATCCCCAGATTTTTCTTGGAATATCTGAGTGAACATAAGTATATCATAAGTAAAAATATATTGAGCATAAAGAAATCTAGCAACTGATCAAATATAAAGTACAATGAGGACCTGTGCAGTGGTGCAGGTCTATAATCCTGGTGCTCCTACCATGAGATGTGAGGTGAGGCAGGAGAGTCCCTGGAAGTTTTCAAGCCAAGGAGCCTGGGCTCAAGTGACCTGGTGTGTGAGACACGGAAGAAAAGGACTGTCTCAGAGTAGGTGGAAAGTGAGGACTAACACCTGAGATCGTCCTCTGTCCCCATGGCCTCCACACATGGGCCCTGGCACTGGCACCCACATACACACACACACACACACACACACACACATACAAACACATATGTTAAGAAATTGAAGTTACCAAAAGTAAGCCCCTTCGATATGTTAACTAGGGTTGGTGGGCTTCTGGCTTTCCTGTCTCCGTCAAATTCCATATCATTGTTGCTAAGAAAAACTGGCATTTGCTTAATTTTCTATCAATAGAATTAAAAACAAAAACTATTCTCCAATCCCAGTAGTCTCATATGCTTGCTCTCTGAAATAAGAATTCAGAAGTGATCATCAGGAATGCAACTGATTATTTTGAAAGAGCCAGAGACATACTGTGAATGTCCATGGTAGGCGTTTGAGTGGTTGCCTTAACTCAATTGGTTTCTGATCCTAATTTTATAAAACTTTAAGCAAATCTCAAAATATTGAAATGAAAAGACCCATCAATCGACATATTTCAATTAAATATAGTAAGACTGTGCTCTAGAGTCCCAGATAAAGGAAGCTTTATGGTTAGAAACCATAGAAAATATTAAGGTTGTACTGGTTTGCCCCATACCTCTTCCTAGAGGTGCTGAGTTTCTCCACAAGTCACAGAAAACCTTCAACTCTAAGATAAAATTACATCCATGGCAATCTCTGATAAACCATAATAGTGTCTGAAGAGCTCTCTGCTTGCCTTAATCCACAAAATTTAGGGACTGCTGGATTTGAGGCTTCCCATTTTCTGTAATTTAGTTTATTTTGATACAAAGTCTTGCTTTATGTTCTGATTGCTATATTGATGTATTTCTGTTATTTATTGTTATCTGGTAGTTCTGTTTATTGTCTCCATATAGCACAGGCTCATCTCAAATTTGTAGTCTTCTTCCTGTTTCAGCCTTCCTTTGTTCTAGGGTTACAGGCATGTGCAAACATGCCAACCTTTTTATAATACTGTATTTATTAATGTTATGTTTGGGCATTTTTCCAGCCTGTTTATAAATGCACTGTGTGCAGGCAAATCTGTGAAGGCCAGAAGACATCATATCCCTGAGAACTGGAGTTATAAACAATTATTAGTCACCTTTTGATTGTTGAGACTGGATGGTGGGTGATCTCCATGAGCAGCCCATACTCTTAACTGCTGAGCCATTCCATGCCAACATTTTAATATGTTTTGGGTATTGTTTTGCCACATCATGAATACTGTTAGTGCTAGTAATAAACTTTAGGCGGTGTCTTCCTTTTCTATACATAGTAAAGAATTTACTATGGTAAATACTATTGGTGATTTAGCATTTATGCTTTCCTGGTTTGAACTCGTGTAGGACTTATGCATGCTGTCACCATTGCTGTGAGTTCATATGAGTAACTGACCAGATGCCTGGAAGACTCTGTTTCTTTGTGGTCATCACCCCTTCTGGCTCTTACAGACTTTCTACCTCTTCTTCCAAAATGATTCCTGAGCCTTGGAGGCAGAGGCTTGAAATAGGTGTCCTATTCAGGGATAAGAAGTCTGAACCTCTTGTTCTCTGTACATTGTCAAATTGTCAGTTTCTGTCTTAATCACCATCTGCTGCATAAGGAAACTTCTCTGGTAAGAGTAGAGAGATGCATTCATCCTATGTGTAGTTAACTTGGTTAAGCGTCTCACAAACACCTAAATACCATCAAACTGTATTGTATGAAAATTGTAAAAATTGAATTTAAAAAAAGGTGTTAAAAGTAAACACGTAAAATAAAATAAATATTTAGAAAACCAATACCTGCTGTTCAATTTCCCCTATGAGTTCATTTACAAATGCATTAATCTATTCAAGGTGCTAGAACAAAATATGAAAAAGGGCAGCTTATCAATGAAAGGAGTTCATTTCTCACAGTTCCAGAGCCTGGGAAATCCAAGCTAAAATGACAGCAAATTCGGAGTCTGTCAAGATCTTGCTTCCTGTCTTTTTGCTGTAATCTCTTGTGGTAGAAGTAGTTAAGGTCTGTTTTATCACTCTCTTGTGGTATGGATGTGGGTTTTCCTCAGTGCGTTCACATTTTAGTTGTCTTTAGCATAGTGATGCGAAATACAGGGGAAACTTTAAGAAGTGGGGCCTAGTGGGAAGTGGTAGGTCACCGAAGGAAGCCCTTATGAGATGGAGTGACTTCCCAACAAGCAAGTCTGACCCCACCCTCACTGTTCCCCCCTCCCCTGCCTACTCTGTAGCTCTCTATCAGCACATGGTGCCTTTCCTTCTTTTCCTCCCTGCATGAGTTCTGACCATTGCGCCTCAGTCACAAGTGATACAACCGGGAAGGACCTCTGAGACCAAACCACTAGAAGGTCCCAACATGGAATTTCCACCTCTAAAACTGGACCCTCGGATATTTAGTTATATCGGTGAAACAGACTGATACAGACAGAAAAACAGATAATGGGAACTTCATCCTCATGACCTGGCTGTGTCCTTAGGCTCTTATCTCTTGCAATCATCTCCTGGCTTGTCAAACCTGTGTCATGTCAACCACATGAGCAGAAGATAGTTACAAATACAGCCCAATCTGAAGTCCTAAACTAATTTAAAACATGGAGGGTTTTTTTTTTTTAATTTCTTTTTTGTAGCCCATTTACATGATTCCAAGTGTGAACTTTCTAGATGGCATCATGTCACAATGTCAAAAGATTGAACGCACCTAGCATGGGTAGGATTTCAACACATGGATTTGAGGGGAGCAGGCCAAATATTCCAGCCCTGGGCTATATGGACATATGTGCATCAGTTTGATGTAGGATTGCTTTCCAGTATCCCGCTGTAAGCTGAAAATATCTGAGTCAAATTTGAATTCTCTACATTTGCTCTGCTGGGTAACATAGTTTAGCAAAAATTTGCACCATGGAATGTTAATGCTTTTCCTCATGGTTGCTGGGATGGTGGGGACCTGTGGCTCCTTGCTGCTGCCCAGCATGAGATAGTATTATACCGCATATTGCTAACCTGGGAAAAGTTCAGAGTGCAAAAATCATAGTACCATTTTATCTTATTGCACACTGCTTTCTCACCAACATAAAGTGGAAAGCTTCTAAGTCAAATGACAGTGAATCAGGGGCTGGAGAGATGGCACAGTGGTTAAGCATAATGGCTAGTCTTGCAGAGGACCTGGGTTTGATTCCCAGCACACACATGACAGCTAACAAACATCCAGAAATCCAGTTCCAGGGGATGTGATGCCCTCATCTGACCTCTGAAAGCATTGCAAGACATGGTGCACTTACACACTCATACACATAAAATAAAAATAGTAAATAAAATATTTTTTAAATGACAATGGATTAGACATTGCCTATACTTGGTATAAACCAGGGTTTTTTTTGATACTATTTAATTCCATCAGATCATAACAGAAAGAAAACATTATGAGGCTAACTATGAGTGTAGTTTGTACATGTTTCTCAAAACTTTGTACTTTCTACCTGCAAGCTAAGAAGTCAGCCTCATACCATTTTCTGGACAAGGCAGTCGACAGAAGGTTCCCTAGTCAGAGAAGGAGTCTGCGTGTCACAGCAGTGCCTATTGCTGTAGTATCAGCAATTGGAAAGCTTCAGAGGGAGGCTACACACTCTGTCTGCAGTGTAGCCGAGGAAGCCCGAGTCTTGTGTTATAAGCTACAAGAACACCTTCACTTTGCCTCATGGGGAGACAGTAAGAAAATCTGCCCATTGCTCCAGAAAAGACTGCCTTGAAAATTTCTTCTGGACCAGAACTGTCTTGCTTAGAGGGCATGCAAAAGTGCAGGAGACCCTGCACTCAGACAGGTGGACACTTTTAATTTCTACCTGAGGAAGCCTAATTGCCTTCGATTGAATCTAAAGTGAGAAAATGGGTATTTTCATTATAGTTTAAATAAATTTGTGCAAATAAAGTATTAGTGGAATCAGCTTATATGTTTTTGCTTCTTAAGCTATTACATTAGAAAAAAGTGTTCTGCTACTAAAAAATATAGCAAAACCAATAGTCAGAGCAGGACTTAAGAACAAGATATTTAAATATTTTCCTATATCACAATCAAGTATTTTATTTATATTAGATAATTCATAAAAATTCCAGCATTTGTACAGAAGTCAAAGTGTTCAGGAGGCAACCCTGTTTGTGGATATGCTGTTGATCAGCTTATGGTCTTATGGTAGTATTATCTTGATATAAGAAACCCATATGTCATAGAATAAGATGTTTCACATATTAAGATGTTAAATGAAGCCTTCTTTCATGGTTCATGTGTGTGGAAATTCAAGGTGTTTTTTTTAGTCAAAGTGTTTTAACTTTGATGAAGACAATAATTTGGTCAATTAATCATTATCACATTGTATTTCAGAATAGTATATCTAATTTATACATACATAAAATACCACACAGACCATTGATCTCTACTATTTTATTTTGTGTCTACGTTTTCGTTTTTAAGAACTTTAAATTAAAGTGGAAACTTCCTAAGAACAATGGTAGCTTCCTTGACTGCCCTGAGATTTTCAGGGAATCATTCTCACATCTAGATACATCTAGATAAATTTATGAGGAAAAAGCATAGTTTGCTTGTTTGCTTGCCTTTGTGAATCATTTAGTTCAGAGTAATTGTCTAGGAAGCTTTGTTCTACAGGACAGTGTAGATTTTGGAGCCACTCACTCTAGCCCAAATATGAAGAACTTAATTATGAACATCTAAGAGCAGAGTAATGTAACACATTTTCACTCATTCAGAATTAGCATGTGTCTGAATCACAGAATTTAGCAGAATTTAGATTGATGGTCAAACTCTAGCTTCTGATTCAGTAATGCTCGAGGGCTCTATCCAGCAATTTGCTTGGAGATGCTCATATGACTAATCTAAAAGCTTCTCTTTGAGAACCGCTACTAAAAGGAAAAAGAACTGTGATGATGAGTCGGGTGAAAGCATCATCTGATGCATGCTGCTTGTACAAGGTACTCTGCCAGTGCTTCCCATGCCTAAGCAGTGTCCTATCACTATGTTTGTAGTGGGGAAACAGAAGTTCAATGGAGTTAAGCAATGGCCTTAGATCACAAACTTGAAAACTGCAAGAGTTTCTCATTAAATGAAAACCTAATTCCTACTCCTGTGTGCCAAGCAGCGGGAGCGAAAATATGTGATGGGGACAAAAAAGGAACACACAATGCATGAAGGCCTTTGGCTCTGAAAAGCAAGTCGCAGTGATGCCTGTGAATCAGGAGAGTCAGGTGAAAGCTATGGCTTCTAGTAAGGAACAAGAAGTGCCTATGGGGGACCGGGAGCTAGGAAGGGAGATGCCTTCAGTGGCTCAGAGACAGTCATGAGAAGTTTACACACAGATCACAAATGACAGGAGAAAAGACAAATACCCAAATCAAGTCAGAGCAAGAATTTATTTATAGTTTTCATATTCAAAAATAAATGGATTCTGTTACTTAGAGTAAATAACTATATTTCTTCATCAAAATATTGGAGATTGAAATGGTATACTCTGTGTTTCATGTTCAAAAAAAGTCTAAAATGATGCATTTGCTAGAATGCCCATAAAAAGCATCATTAATCATCCTACTGCTCTAACAAGGGCAGAGATGATGTATCAGGGAGAAGTGGGATGCTTGTGGTTAAGTCTCAGAATCTGAACCATAGGCTGAAACAAAGCCCCCAGAGTCTCAGCGATCTGTGCCTTTCTTCAACTTACCTGTTGCCAGTTTTACTATTTGAACTACAAATGAATATTCACAGATTGTCATGCCTTAAACTTTCACTGAGTGTAAACTGACAGCTTGCCTCACATACACCTTTCCCTTTGTGGTCTTCTGTCTATGGTGAAGAGTCAAAACAATACAGTTACATAGTTACAGCCTCTGACTTTTGGCTGCTTCGTGCTCCATTTCTCCGAGTGCTAAAGATAAAGTGTTACCCTCATGCACAAATTTTGGAAATTTCAAGCACATTTGCAGTTCAAATTCTGTAACATTTTTGAGAAATGGAATCATTTGAGAATTAGTTTAGCTCCCAAGTAGAAGAGTTAAAATTAAATATTTGAATTCTACTTTTGCACTCTGTCAGGAAAAGAATTGAAAGACCAACAACATATTTTAACTCTTTTAAATAATTTTCAAACTAATTGTATTCATGAAGTCACTTTTACACTAACAATGACATGCAGAGATGACTGTGTTTGGAGATGTATTTGAATTTTCACTTGGGATAAAATTTAAATCAAGGGATTAGGAAATAATATGTAGAGAACAACTCACTTCTAATAAAAACTGATTTCATAATGAAACATCTTGTAACCTCAAAGGTTAAGTAAGTCTTTGAAAACTAAACTAGTTTAGTTAGCCTAAACTAACAGGGGTAGTACTTAGGGGAGCTCCCAGGAATGAAAGCTCCCTATGTGTGATCTTCTGACCATGGAATTATGTCCATATTGAATAGATCTGTGTGCACAAAGAGCAATAACAACCCTAAGAGTCTTTCTAGACTCTCCTTGTATGTAAATGAACGAACACAGAGAGAATTAGAATGACAGGGAGCGATGAAAGAGAAACCTGGAAAGAACAGAGTGATGAGCTGACCTAGGAGACGCCATCTGTGGAGTAGGTTGCGCACTCACGCACACGGGGCTGTGGCTGTCTGTGGACGTGGTTCGGACTGTCCAGTTTGCTTGGCCGCTTTCAGATTTCACTGGGAATGAAATGGAAATATTTTGGTGTTTCATTTGGGAATTTCAACTTCTTCATTTGCTCACTTTATAGAGTATCCACTGAATACCCATTCTGGGATAGTCAGTATTCTCAATGTGTGGAAATATAAATATATGAAACATCTAAATTTCTCTGTCATTTTCTGAAATGAAAGGAAGAAAACTGCATTTTGAATGGATAGTGATTGAAATTATGACATTGATACAAATATATTCCATAAATATGTATATGCTCTATTGCTTAGAATTAGAATTTTATTATAAAAAATTTTATGACTTAAAATTATTTTTAACAGAATTGAGTAGAAATTTACTGTAATTTGAATGATAGCCCCAGACTGTAAAGCAGACTTTAAGTAAAAGTGATCAGAACTTACATCTGTTTCAACTGAATCTTAGCTGTATTATCAATGTGCCAAGGAATGAATTCCTGAAAATATGCTTTGTATTTGCAGGAAAAAAAAAAATCTACAAGTGAATTGTAGACTTAATACCTACCATTCTAAAGATAGCTAATGTTTATCATGTAATGATAAGATAGCCTGCCTCGTAGCAAGGAAAATATACATTTCTGAAAGATACCCCGGGGGATAATCTATATCCATCAAATATTTTCTCTTCTAATTTGAACATCGATCAAAAACAATCTCAGAAAAATCCTTTGAATTTCCCACTTTTTGAAAAGAAAATGTTATTTCTTTTGAATTTCATACTAATGATAAAACAGAAATCATGCAGCTGGAAATCACAAGAGATACAGCACTGATAAGTTCTTGAGGTGCCACAGCTAGGACCTGTGGGAGGGAAGAGGACCATCAGGATGGCCTGCTCCACATGATCAGTCCGTTAGCTACCTGCTCCAGGCTCTGCTCCAATAGCAGAACAGAAGGGAGGAGGCCCTGTGGCAGCAGAGAGGAAAGAAGACACACCATCTTCTCTACAGGACCTTCTCTTCTGCCCAGTGCTCTGTTATAAGACCTTAAGCCTCTTAACCCTTTGCTCCTTGTATTCTTTGTGGTCTGAAAAAAAAAAAAAAAAAAATGGAGCGGGGTGTGGTGGCACACACCTTTAATCCCAGCACTTGGGAGACAGACGCAGGCAGATCTCTATAAGTTCAAGGCCAGCCTGGTCTACATAGTGAGTTCCAGGACAGCTGGGGCTACAGGGAGACCCTGTCTCAAAAAGATTAACAAAAAAGGGGAGGATTTTTATTTTATGTGTATAAGTGTATTGTTGCATGTATGTGAGTTCACCTGTGTTGTGCAATGCCACAGAGGTCAGAAGAGGACTTCATATTCCTCTGGAGCTGGAGTTAAGGACTGTTAGTAGTCACCATGTGGGTGCTAGGAATCGAACCCAGGTCCTCTGCAAGAGCAGTCAGTGCTCTTAACCACTGAGCCATCTCTCCAGCCCCTCACTTGTTTTTTTTTTAGCTTTTATCTGTTTATATATATTTGTAAATTTTAACCACTTATTTCTAAAGGTAAGAATCAAGGAACTGGATTTTTTTATGAGAGATTTTTTTTTAGTCTGTTTTTGTTTGAAATAGGGTCTTCCTGTAACCCCAGCTGTCCTAGAACTCATTCTGTAGACCAGGCTGGCCTTGAACTCACAGAGATCCACCTGCCTCTGCCTCCCCAGTGCTGGGATTAAAGGCATGCACCACTACACCTGGCTCTAATGAGAGATTTTATGTTTGCTATACAACTGGGTGCATATAGTGCTTAGAAAATACGAACAATGGGCATCTTATCTTTAAAACTTTCAACAAATTTGTCACCTATTTGCATGGGCACTGGCCTTTTGTGTGACAAATTTAAATACTGTGGAAGGACAGAAACTGCAGCATGGAGCACACCAAACACTGCATGGTGTACCTAGATCCTTCAGCCACACGGACCTAGAGGTCAACTCCAGCGGACACTTCTTTGTCATGTGCTTCTGCATCAGTTAAAATCTCTGAATATATGGGTTCTCAACTGAAAAGCATAAATAACGGCACTACCAACTTTACAAATTGCGCATTACACAATGTCAGTCATATGATGACTCCTTAGGAGATGTTTCGTTATGGGTTAAATTGTTCTGAGTAACCAAACATAGTGATTAATGAATAGAAAAATAATCATGAAAATGACAGTGGTTGATGATGAAAATGGAAGAGACTCTGTGGGAAGGAAAAGGGTTTAAAAATGCTTTATGTATAACAAAAAATCTTATAAACCTAATTCAATATGCAAACATATATTCTATATATGTTTTTATGAGAGTACATTTTGTATTCATAATTATAGCACAGGAATATATCTCCAGATTCAGAATATACTTGAAGTATGATTTGAATAAGGTTGTTTAAAATGCCCAAGTGGCATTAAATAGTGTTCTATTCTCCTACCGTGGAAATGAATGAGCTAGTACCATTCCCAACCATCTCTAACTGTATGTAAAGCCACTTATGACCCATTAGAGTGTCAACATGTGTGCTCCGTGAGGTTGGGAGTGTTCATTTACACATTCACAATTAGTTAGGGAGCACAGAGGGTATATTCTAAATATGGGAGCTATGTATTAAGCATCCGTGGTCTGAAATGCAACCAATGTAAAACATGATATGTATTTAAAGGTTTTAACAGGATTTTGACATTGCTAGTATAAATCAATTTCAGACAATCCTGACAAGGGACAGTTCTGTTCCCATGTGTTTTTCCTGGGCAAATGGCATCATCAATTTCTGTCTCAGTAAGAAATAGAGGAAGCAGTCATTCTTTGAGTGCTCCAGTCCCATGGCTGCCAATTCTATATAGTCCTAAGGGCATGATAACCACAAGCTTCTGGCTTCTCAGCACCAGACCCCACAGGACATTTCTGAACACACACTGTTTATCTGTAGCTTCTGGATTGGCAGTATATATAAAATTCAAAATTCACATTTCCTACCTCAGCTCCAAGACAACAAAGAATCTGGATGGTTTCAATAGGTCAGTTACTGTAGTTCCTAACTTTGTGTATCCTGTTTTAGGGGGAAGATAACCACACACACAGAATTGCTATGGAGAATTTTTCACTTACTAATATGAGCCATTGAAGTGCAATTGCTTCCATCCATCTTTTGCTTTGTATCTGTTTACATTCAGAGATGCTATGCCCCTGTACCCATTTGTGGAGTACCTCTAAGTGGAGGTCTCTTTCTTCTGAACCATTGGCCTCTGGCTTTCTCAGAAACTTTGCTTTGTATTGCAGGACTTACAGCAGCTTTTAAATCTCTTAACGGAATCCACAGGCTGTGGCCAGAAGCCTTCCACCAGGTCATCTGTACTTCTTCCTCTGGGCATCTTCAGCTTCACTTGGTATTTGAGAGCCTTGGACACAGTTTTCCTAGATGTTTAAATCCAAGGTCTAGTGGGCCTGGAACAGGCCTCAGAATCGTTAGACTCCTAAGCACTAATGCAAATTTCCTGTCAGCCTCCCAGTGCTATGGACCCACGAAACCTCAGATTCCATATTATTATTGAAAGCATGAACACATCAAACTTGGTCTCCCTTCCTGCATTTTTCTCTGCATTCACTCCGGCAAGCAGGCCAGGCACTGGGTGCTATCCTGTCTGTGAAACTGCGTGATTAGATCAGACAGGTCTACTTCTTCATAACGATAGCAAAACTGTATCCAAACACAATTCCTGCAGTGCTCTAATTATGATGCCTATGAACTATAACGACAGCAAAATATTATAGAAGCCATTTAATTTCAAATTCTGAAGGAAGTAAAATACACTTCTGTTAAAATGTAAAGCAATAACTCATATTTCCCCTGAAATAAGAAAACTTCCCTGTATCACAAAGCTGGCATGCCCAGCACAAGGCCATTTCAGGAGAAAAAATTGTTTTCACCTCTTCAGATGGTATTTTAAACAGGTAATCACACTAAAATCTTCTATGTACAGAACATTAGTGTACAATAAAAGGAGTTCTGGTACTCTGGACTTAAATGTGGTGAAGTGTAGATCTATAAACAACCTTCTTGTAGAATGTAAGCTGTTTAATTCATTTCTGAATGGCCCAGCTTTGCTATATACAGATAAATACTAATCTCCAAGATATGGAATGGAACAATAGTTGAAAGAATAGACAGGAGATTAAAAGACATCTATCTCATTCCTTTGTTTTAGCTTCAGGTTTAGAACAAAAATATACTCAAAATAACAAGATAGGCTCACAAAATTCTACCCTAAAACTCTAAGTTAGACTTAAGGGTTTTGCTTATGGACTATCAAGTTATTTGCCAAGTTTAAACTTTAGCTTGTTTGGTAATTCATTTTTTTGAACGAGAATTTTTTAAAAGCCAGGCAGAAAAGAATAAGAAACAGGGACCGTTGTTTGAAAGTGTTTAGAGAGGACAAGTAAAGGGGGTGGTTTGCATTTGATTTAGAAAGATGAGAACAAACAGTACACAGTGGATTTTTCAAGAAAAGTAAGAAGCACAGCAGGCTTGAGACATCATTTTTCTAGAAATGAGAGAAGATATTTATAATTACCATAGCTCAATTGAGCAGATGCATATGTAATCATTGGCACGTGAGCTCATTGGGTACGTAGGTAATGTTTGCTAAATTGCTTGTTTTTGCTTCAAGTCAGAGTCTGGAACTAAATGGCACTCAATGCCAACTGTCCAGTGTCACCAGCCCTGAAGGCTGTAGGTTCAGAATGCACATTGCATAGCTAATCCTGGTAGATGAGACAGTCCTCAAAGTAGACAATAACTGATCTAATCTGATATGTGATCTAGTTTATAAAATATTTTGAGTTCCTCAGAGCAAAACGAGATATGATTTATGGTTATGGAATAAACATCTCTAGATTTGAGGGAAGTTGTAAAATATAACTCAAATACAAAAATCCTTTCAAATAAAAAGAACATGTTCAAAGTAATCAACATGGTTATCCTTGTTTGTCAATATTTTTCTAGAGGAAGAATTTTGAAAATGATTTATTCTGTCATTTCCTGTAAAGTAATCTCATCAGTGACTTTGACAAAGACAAAAAGAGCCAATGTAGGAATTGAGGAGTAAAACCAGAAATGATTAGATCCATGCTAAATAGGAGTCAATGGCTCATTTAACAACTTGAGACCAGCTTGGAAAAGATATGGTATGAAAATAACACAAAGAAATACAAAATCCTTGACTCCTTTTTCCTACAGCAGAAGGTACCAGGTTCCTTTGGTGGTTGCCCACTTTCAGTAACAATGATGGAATGCACATTTTAAATGTATCCTCATCAATACTTCCAGAATCTGCCAAAAACATCCTGGACAAAATCAGATGGAGCTTTGTATCTATTTTTCATTCTGAGAGCATTTGCCAAATCAGGTAACTTTGAGCATTAGTTTTGCTTAGACTTTCAGTATTCATCACACAGGTAAAAGTATGGGGCACCTTCCTGTTGTTAATCACAGACTAGCTAGTTACACACCAAGTTTGGGCTTTTCCAAAGCACAGTGACGAGTACCATTTCCCAGAGTCTCTCATGGTGGTTAGGTATGAATGAGTCACACAGCTGGGTTCTGGCCAAGACGACATGGAGAAACTGTCTGCTTCCTTCAGGCCAGGATCTTCCGTAGTTGCTTGTACAGCAGGCTCTGTGGTCATGTACTGAAGACAGCAGTGTCTAGTTTAGAAGCGAACAGGATGCTGACCCAAGGCACAGGCATGAGCCACCTAGGAGATGTGATTCTCCTTCATAATTGGTTAACTATCTCTCTAATTTAAATTTTTATCCTTAACATGTGAGAAGAGATTTAGAGTGCCCAAGATTCTTCCAGGACTAAAGATTCTAAGAGATTTGTTTTATTTTGGTAAGTGTATCATACAAGATCTACCATCAACAAATTTTCAACTATACAACATAATTTTACGATCTTCAGGTACAACATTATACATGAGCCCCCTAGAACTAACGTACAGGCTACCCGAGATAGGCACTTAGCATTTTTGAACAAGTTGGTGAAGAGCTGAGTCCCGAACTACCTTTCCCTGCAAATTGTTTCTGCTATCAACTCAAGCTGTATTCCTTCACTCTGGTCGTTTAATTAAAGCACAAGTTGTAGGGAAATAATCCCTGGGCATCTTCTCACTCTGGTGTAATGATAGGCACTCTAAAGGCTGACCCACATCCACTTGCTGTGCATCGACTCTATTCACAGCAGTTGTTAGAATATGGAGATGTTACTATAGCCCTCCACAGGTATCTGATGCTTTAAATACTCGTGTGTAAAATAATGTACTAGTGTAAAGCATCTCTTCATTCAGCACTGAAACAGAGGTACACAGTCTTGTCTATGAAGATGCTTCTGGGTAAGGAAGCTTTTCTGGAGTACCAGGCCACAGTTACCTGAAGGGAAGATGCATGATCCTGGATGATCCTGGAGAAGTGAGGGCTGAGGGCTGCTTCTCAGTGGCTTCTCCTGAGTATCTGAGAAGATTCGGAGAAGTCGCAATACCTTCTTTCCACATTTCTGGCTTTTAGGGGATGCGCTGAGTTCTTCATCTTCTGTCATCCCACCGGCATTACTTAGGAGTCAACTCTGCTCTTCTCTCATTTCACAATCACGTTAAGAATTCTAACACACTTTTCCTATTCTATATTAACATTTGCAGATTATTTCTAAGCAGTAGTTATATATTCTCAAAGCTCTCAGCTTATTACTTTGAGAATTTCTGGCCATCTTTGCCTGGGTTTCATAGGTTCCTAACATGATATCTTTCTCAGTGAGTGTTCACATTTTACACTAACATGTGAGTGCATATCTATTACTTTTAATTCTTACTGTTTTCAGTTACTCATCAAATTGTACTCCCCAACTCTCTCAGAACACTTTCACATCTTAAATTCCACATGCACACAAGCATGATCCAGCCATTCTGAAGTATCCAAAGTTCTTACCACGTCCTCTGTTTCTTGAATCTCTTTGACTTCCAATTTTCCACAGAGGATGATTGAACCTGCCCAACACTCATCTCCCCTTCATAATGAATCAAAGGTCACTTCCACAAGTGTCCTGATTCGTACTTTCCTCTGAAAAGAAGCACTTGATGGTACTTCTGCTTCTGCTCTTAACATGTTTTTTTCTGTAGTAAATTCTATCCCATTCTTTAAGCTGCTTTATCAAAAAGTTGCTTGATTGGACTACTGGGAGAACTGGCTATATTCTGCCTGTGTCAGCATAGTGTGTCTAGATGAGAATATCACTTGACTCTGCACACTGGGTAAAGCAGACCATACTCCCTGGTACAGGTGGGCCTCATCCAACCTGTAGAAGGCCTGAAAACAACAGAAACATGAAGTGATGACGAATTTGATCTCTCCTTGTGGCTGTCTTCTAGGTGGGACATCTACTCTTGTTTCAAAAGAGGACTCATATTGGAACTTGTGCGACCAGCTCTCCTGGGTCTCCGATTAGCAGGTGACAGATCATAAGACCTGTCAGTCTCCATAATTGGATGAAATATTATTTATAATAAATGTCTTTATAAATAGTTTAAAAAAAGAGTTGTACTACAATGAAAGTAAACCTGAACCAATTGCCTGTGATCCATTCAGGGATGCTAATAGCCCACTAATGTCAGGTGTGCTAACCACGCTAGTGTGGCCCAGGCTGACCCACATCCACTTGCTGTGTATCGACTCTATTCACAGCAGTTGTTAGAATATGCAGATGTTACTATAGCCCTCCACAGCTGGAAATGTAGGAGCTGCAATGCAACAATGGAATGAGCAAATATAGGGAATTTAAGGAACTTCATATGATCAGAACACAGAACATAAATAGGAGAAGAAAGAAAGCAGTGTGGAACAGCTGGTGAGATAGCTCAGCAGTTATAGCATTGAGTACTCTTGCAAAGGACCTGTGTTCAAGTCCCAGCACCCACATAGTGGCTAACAATGGGCTAACCCCAGTTCCAGGGTAATCCAATACCCTCTTCTGGCCTCCAGGGGCATTGCAGGACATACATATACATACCTACATACATATAAGGCACTATACTCATACACATAAAATATTTTTAAAAAGAAAGATGTGTGAAAATAATAATGAAGCCAGATTGGAAAACATTTGAATGAAGACTTGAACATACTGGGCTTTGTATCTGAAACTGGTGATAAATTCTTAATTTTTTTTTGCTATTAGTCGAACTGATCACAATTTGCCTTCATAAACATCATTAAGTTTTCATAATACTGAGGAGGATAGGCAGGACATGTCACTAAGAAAGCAATGGCCCGGTAGACAGTCTGCGCTCAAAAGGCATTGGATGGGGATTTGATTCAGAGCCAAGGTTTTTGAGGGACATGAGCAGGATACAAGGCAGATGTCCACAGGCTGTTGAGCTTAGAATGGAGGTGAGTATGGAGTGGACAAACGGGCATGCAGATTTCAAACTCAGTAGCCTACCAGTGACTTCTAAAGAAATAACCATGAACAAAATGGTCCAAGCAGCAAGGATGGAATGAAAACTGAATCGCATGTTGTTAAGCAAAAGCAGATAAGGGATCATTTTGGACTGAGGTAGAAAATGGAATCCAAATGGATGCAATTGAGCATCATTTAAAGCTGTGTCTGGCCCACAGTGGAAAGGAATCGCTGGGCCTGAACTCGCCTAGAGGCTTTTCATATTTTGCCGCCCTCCCTCTCTCTGTTAAAGTGAAATTTTGTTCACAAATGAATCTAGATCCTGTGTACCTGACATTTGCAATAGATAGGGAAGCTAGGCTTCAAGCTTAAGGCTGGTCCACTGAAATCCCTGCGTTAAATCCAAGGTTGGCTATATCATGTGAGACTCCAAACAAATGAAAATTGTGGCGTCACCAATTCAAAGAATGAGAAACAAATATTGTCAAAGCTACCTTTTCTTCTATGACCTTGTCCCCTTTTTTCGTGTTTTGCAAATTTCTCTTTGTGGCTGACAAAATGGCTCAGCAGGTAGAACTGCTTGCCACACAAGCCTGATTCAACCCCTGGAACTCAAAGCAGAAGGAGAAAACTTACTCAAGAAAGTTGTCCTCTGACCTCCACATGCATGCCTTGGAACACAAGCCCACAACACACACACACACACACACACACACACACACATTCACACACACACACACATTCGAAAATAGCAAATTATAAAGTCCCAATTTATCTAGCTTTAAAGAATGAAATATAAAATTGTAAATACCATTAATTAACTTTATATTGTAAAATGCTGGTCTTAAATGTAAATGTGAGAATGTGTGACTCAGGTGTATAATCACCAGACCTACACCATTCATATTTCACATTTATGGACACATACATTTCATTGTTACCAGAAAAGTGGAACCACCACACCAGAAAAACTCAACTGTTTTGACTGTATGCACAGTCTCAGATGTGTGCACAATCTCTCAACACTCTCCACGTTTTCTTCAGAGATTATTTAGGGATAGATAGGTAGAAAGGGATCTAACACCACGCTAACTTTCTTTCTGTTTCTATGTCACAGTTTTCAGCATAAGGAGCTGGCTAATAGAAAATAACACAAGTAGGAAAAGATATGAAGGGTTTGCTCAAGGCCTGGTGGCACTTGCCTAAAACCCCAGCATCCTGGAGGAAGAAGAAGAAGGTACGTTCAGGACCAGCCTGGGCTACAGAGGAAATCCAGTTCCCATATCCTCACCACAAAGAGTTATGACAGGGTTCCTCAGACATTGGTCTCTTGGATTGCTTTTTATCTGCAGTTGAAATGAATTCTGGTTCAAATGGCAGGCCTCTTAGGGAGGTTAGAGTGAGATTAGAGCTCAGTGTGCACAGATGAAGTACTTTGAACTCACTCTCCACTCCGTGCCATGACTCACCGTGTGACACTGCAGATAGTATACAAAAATGACCAATATTCATGATGCACTGACACCTTTGCTCAAGTTCACGTTTCATTGTACTTCAGACATCACTTATAAAACTCAAGTTCAAACATAAAATCACTACAATTTCAAGGCAGCAGCAATTTAGGGTTAAATCAAGCTCAGAGCTCTTGTGAATTTGAGTCACATTCAACTGTGCCGAATTGCACATGTGAAACCAGCCTTGCGCTTAATCTTCTATCCGCGTCTTCTCACTACAACACAATGCCTGATCTTAGGCTGACCAGCTTTACAGTTTGGAAAGCAACAATTATTATAAAGACAGATAGTGAGGTGGCATGGGGAAGACGCCTCCTCCTTTTTTTCTTTCCTCTTCTGTGCTTTGTGTCCGATTGGACTGTCAAGAAAACGACGGTATTCGTAAACATGAACATCTTCTCCGACGTCACACACACCTCACCTACACATCTTTTACCTGAGGTTCTTTTGATCATTTTTCAATCACCTTCATTTCACCTTTTTGTGGCTTGTTACTGTTAGCTTGTCTGCCACAGAGGGAAAGTACTGTGTATTCTGCTGCAATTCGTGATTCAGGAGAAAGGAGAGACATACGCTTGTACAGGGAGACTAAGGAGCTAACACCCCTTTCTGATTATTGTTATCCTTTCATGTTTATCCCTGGTATGTCTTTTTCTAAGTGGAGATGTTTTAATGTAGAGGAAACCTCCTGCAGTCCCATTATCTGCATCTACATCACTTCTGTAATAGCCTCTCGTTCACTGAGATGCTGAAAAAAGAAAATGAAGGTTGAACACATTTATTAAGCCCAGAAACACATGTTGCTTTTATAAACCTCTCAGAGCTTTTGCGATAGTATCTCACTTTGCAGGGAAGATTTTTCCCCATCCAGGTCATGTTGTGATAGCTTTGTAATTCTGTATTTCTATTTCCTTGTTAAACCAATTATTTTAAAAATGCCAAAAGGCTATACATCTAGGGATATTACCGTCTATAGTTGCATTTTGGCAAAGCACATGCATTTTCACCCACCCTTTATGGCAGAAGCTAGGAGATAGATAGATAGATAGATAGATGATAGATAGATAGATAGATAGATTATTTTACAAAATGCAAGAACTGCCACTACAACTTAGAACAGACATAGGTTTGTATAAACTCACTTAAGAGCTGTAAAATAATAGATTTGTTAACCAATAGATAGCCATAAATTTCTAGTGTGATGAACTGAAATTAATGATTGACTATGAATAATTTTAAACTGTCAGCACAATACAAAGGTTAATGAGAGTTCAATAGTACATCTATGAACAATATTAAATATTTCTAGTGTGTGCGTATGTGTGTGTGTGTGTGTGTGTGTGTGTGTGTGTGTGTATAAGTGTGGTGTGTTTTTCTTGCTAGTGAATATGCCTGTGCATGTGCGTTTGGAGGCCAAAAATCAACATTGGGAATCTTCCTCATTAGCTCTCCACCATATTTTAAGAGAGGCAGTCTCTCACTGAGCATGGAATTTACCCTTTCAGCTAGCCTAGTCACTGAGCCTTTAGGCTCTACCTGTCCCCGCCCCTCCAGCCTGGGGTTTCAGCCTTAGGCTTACCACTGTTCCTGCCTTTAGGTGAGTTTTGGGTATCTGAACTCAGAACTTCAACGCTTGCGTATCAAACACTTTTTGACTGAGCCACAATATCCCTGGCCCTAGTTTCTCTTTTATTCCTTAGCAGATCTTATCAATTTGTTGTTTAGTATTGCAACTTCTTGTGTCAGACTTTGTCTTAATTGCTTTTGCAATTATTATAGATACTGATGCACATGTAAGCACATATACATATAACCTGGCACACACTTGTATACATTTTCTTGGAGACATAGCTGTGAACCTTGTACTAAAAAGGAGTGAGATTGCAGGGCATGGTGGTGCACACCTGTTGTAATCCTAGGACTTGAAAGATACAGTCAGGAGGATTTCCCATGAGTCTGAGGCCACTGTGGGCTACATAGAGAGCTCCAGGTCAGCCAGGGCTACATAATAAGCCCTGTCTCAAAATACACTTTTGAAAAAATGGGAGTGAGCATACCAAAAGATAAACTGAATATTTTTAATTCTAAGATTTTTTATCACAATAATTTTTCTCTGCAATTTACACATGTTTTATATATCTTTATATATTTAAAATAGCATATGTCCTTGAAAATATCTCATGAACTTATAATGTGATTCAGAGACAGTGATTTCTTAAAAGTAATTTCAACAATATCTAAGGTCTAAATCTGCATTTCCATGAACTGAACATTGTATATAATACGTTCTTTAGAAAATGCCTTGTCTAATTTTTGCTTATTACAAGGCAGGAGTTATTTTTATCACCATCTCAATCATCAGAGAACTGAGCTTTATAGAGAATACCCAAGACAGCAGTGCTGTGATGGTGAGCATAGACTTGATTTTAGACAGACCTCAAATATTACATTTAAAAACCACCCATCTAGTTTGGTTTGGCACAAAGATTGATTGGCTATTATTTGCTCCTGGAGGAATTGTACTATATAATTACTTGGCAACAATATTTAATGGTGCCATCTGTTTGTGCTATTTCTTTGTTTTCTTTTTCTTAGTGGTGGCAAAGTTCGCTATAAAATACACCTTGCAAGCTGTATTTCATTCCCTATGCTGGTCTGCACCTGCACGGTGAAATAGAATGGAATCGCTTGGGGAAATAGAGGATTGCACTTCTACAGGTCAAATTGCTAAAGAATCAACAGGGCTGCCTCTGTAATTTGTTGATGGGTAGGCTTCTCTGAGTGCCTGACTACTTCCTGCTCATATTGCAAAGAGTGCTTAATCCAGGACTATCTGCAGGACCTAGGCATCCTTTTAGTAATGAACAAAGCATCATAGGACTAGTCCATCATGGTTAGGTATGTGTTTTTTGAATACTCTGGTCTGTTCTTGTATTGTAGATATGATGCCCCTCATCATGGCTTTTCTGTCTCTAGTGTCATTAGAAAGGCACTCAAGACAAACCACCCACCTTTTCCTGAGCATATCAATTATCTACTTTATAGATTGCTATTGATGAGACTTAGCTTTAAGACAGAGTCAAGTGATTTTTTTTTATTCTAATTTTGTCAAAGTACTTAAAACCAAATAGATGGAATTTCTCCACCTCTGTCTTTTGGCTGTTTTCATGCTATATTTAGGGATTAAGTTCTTAGTCTCTGCATCTTTGTTTTAGCACTGGCACCACAAATAACCAGCTACCTCAGATAAAATGGAATTTTCAGCTACAAAAGAAGACACAGAGAACTTTTAAAATGTTAGTTGTGAGACCTAAGTTTTACTGCAAGTCAAAATGTTTTATAATGTGATTATTTTGTTCCCGTAGAGTTGATGGCATCTCACCTGTTATTCTAATCGATAGAACATGTGCAAAGTTAGTTATGGGGTACAGAATGAGAACAGGATGGGTTTTCTGTAGCTTGGAGGGCATTCTTGGCACATATTGCAATGCTCAAATGACAGCTTGTAAAATGCAAATTCTACTGCATCTTGGAACCTGTGTGTTGTAAATCAAAAGCCTCAGTCTTTACTATTGGAGTTATCAAGCAAACAAACAAACAAAAAAAGCTACAGTTCACCATTAGTAAATGAAACTTGAAATTTGTACAGTAATGGATGCTAATAAGGTTAATATCATTGAATACATAAGAAAACTTTAAATCCGAAAAAAATCCCAAGTGAAAAACACATAAAAAATTCTGTAATTCGTCTTAAGTCTTAAAAGAGGTTTTCTTACCTTAAGATAAAACAGACACCAACTGAATCAGCAGTAATTTGCTCAAATCTAATTTCTCTGAATGAACACAGTTATAGAGGTGTGTCATCAATGAAATTAGGATTTTCTCCAACTGCCCCCTGTATCCCAGTTTTTTGGCAAAATTCACTCCAGTTCTCTAGGAATCCAGCCTTCCTAAAAATGCTAGAAAAGTGCCCTCAGGACAGGCCTGCTGAATTGTGGCCACGTTCCTCACTTATCATCCCTCTTTCACGGAATAAATGTGATGGATTCATTCTGTATCCATGGGTACATTGTCTCTGATAGACACTGTCACCAGTAAACTGTGTGCTCATGAATTCCCAAGTATCAATACTAGATGCAGAGCAATGATAAGACCCTCGAGTGGCAACTATTTTGAAATGCCAATTCCTGAGATTTAGTTTCTTCCCTTGCACCTGAACCTACGTTTTACCAAACACCTAGGGTGATTTCTGTGTACATTTAACTTTCAAAAACAACATTGCTACAAAAAAATAAGTAAAAAACAATTAATATTTTTTAAAAAGAGCTATTGACGGATGGCTAAGAAGAAAATCCTCCAAGTGTGAAAACAACTCAGTTTAAAGAAATGCATCTGGTGGCAATACTAAATCCTATGGCAGGGCCAGGCTTTGGGGGGCAATATTTTGACACAGGTAAAGCTAGAGGCTTTTTGAACTGCACTGCTGTATTGCCCAGTCATACAAAAGTCAGCAGAACTTTTTGTATGCCCTAGGAGAACTTTGACCTCTTTCATATCAAACCATTTAAGTATGGCATTGCCTTTAATGACTTAGGTTGGAGCAGAAATCTAATTTTCCAATCTTTAATCATTTATTTGACCTTTTCTGAATTTCTTCATATCCTTCACCATCACTAGAGTTTTTAAATGGGCATAGTTCACTATGCTCTTATGGAGGGCTTTGATCAGTATTTGCCATATGAAAGAGTCTGAGCTCCCAATTCTGGGAGCCTTGTTATATGAATTTTCTATTTTAGCCATGTCTGACGTGATTGTTCAATAATTACACAGATACATAAATTTATTTATTTTTATTTTTT
>NW_008348089.1:3842921-3848178 GCF_000622305.1 Nannospalax galili | reverse complement strand
TAGATGGAACTGGTAAAAGAAAGGAGCCAGGGGCTCCTCCCAACCCCATGGGACCCCTGAGGAACACATCCTCTAACGACCTCAAGAGTAAAAACAAATCAGTTTATCTGGTCCAATTGTATGTCCTTTAACACCCAAAAGGGAAGTATAACCAAAGAGTAAAGGGGCCAACATAATATCATAAGGGCATACATATATATAACTAAAAGTTACTCGACAAATAACAAAGCCAGACAGGGGATACCATCAGTCGAGTTGTTGGCCAGGATAGATAAAGGCTCTTCCAGACAGTAACGCAATATACTACTGGAAAAATTTATTTTTTTAACAAATTTACCTGGTGATTAAGATGTGTGTGGTCCTTGAAACATATTTTGAAAAAAAATTATCAGGTTTAACCCCAAAGTTAGAAGATGTTAAAACAAGAAATTAAAAATAATAGTATGTAGGCCACAGTTTTATTTTATATATGCATATGCATGTAACTTTTCAGTATGTGTATTCATGCAACCTTTGTGCATTTCATATAATGTCATGCATTTAAGACCTATCAAGTCAAGTTTGTTTCCTCAGATGTCCCTTGGTGTAAGTACGTACACTGTAGCCTGATCAGTATATCTGGCATCACTTCTCTAGAGAAGAGCAACTCTCCTCACCCACCAGTTGCTGATAGTTCCTTGGCTATGGTTGCAGACTCCTTCCTATTTCCCCAGTTTTATGTGGGGTTTCCATGTGCTTGACTTTGCCTGGGTCTTATACATGCTGTCACCGTCGCTGTAAGTTCATATGAGCAAATTCCCAGAAGCCTGAAAAACTCTGCTTCTTTGTGGTCATCCATCACCCCTGGTTCTTACATTCTCCCCAACCTGCCTCTTATACAACAGTCCCTGAGCCCTGGGTAGGTTAGGTTTAACATAGGAGTCCTATCCAGGGATACATACTCTGCAATTTCTTGTTCTCTACATTTTGGCCAGTTGTGGCCTTCTGTGTTCATTGCCCTCTGTTGCATGAGGAATTTCACTGATGAGAGTCAAAGGATACATTAGCATTCTCTCTACCTCTTGTTCCTCTATGTTCCGTGAGCCTTAGATATGGAAGTTCCATTGTAGATGTGTCATTTAGGACTGGGCCTCTCACAGGCACTTATTCTCTGTGTTTGACCAGTTGTGGAACTCTGTAATAGTCTCCATCTGTTGCAAAAAGAAGTTTCTTTGATGAGTGGTGACAAGTCTACTTGTCTGTAAATATAAGGATCCATATTTAGAATACAGTATGAAAATATGTTTGTCTAGGAATGTGACAGACATAGGGTCTTTCTAGCATCTATGACCTCTCCAACCATATGTATTGGTTATGTTTACAGTACCACACGAGTTCCAAGTCACTACAATTTCATTGTCGCTATTTTTAGTTTACCTTGTAAATATTGTTTCTGAATTATAGTAAAGTTCTCCATCATTTTTTTCACATTTTACTAGGATAAATGGTACATTTTTAAGGATAAAATATATTGTCTTTATCAGTTGATTTGTTTCCATTCTCATTTTTCTCAGCAATACTATATATATATATACATATGTGTGTATACACATATAGTGTTTAATGAAATAGTATTCATTTGCATAATTTTTTCTGAAATTACTGCTAAATGTGTCATTATTGACTTTAAAACTTTTAGTAACATAAATACTCCCTTGAAATAACCTTACAGCATATTAGTTTTTTCAATTTGTTGGCATTTAACAAAAACAGGCATGTGCTAGAGGAATGCAATTTCATTTCAGTTCATTGGCTTCCCGTTTTCTTTATATGATTGTGTGTTTATATATATCCCTAACTTAATTTGATAGTCTTTTAAAATATTGGTGTGAGTTTGAAAGTCATAACTTGCTGTTATTCATCTGAACAATCAGTTCATCACCTATAACGCTGCTGTGTTACATTTCCTGAGTAGATAATCAGAAACAGCGACTCACTCCTGATAGGGCATTAAAAGAGCAAGAAAATCTGGTCCAATTCACTGATTATACTGGGACTGCTTGTAGGAGTGTAAGTAAGGGATTGTTTGGTTTTGTTTTCTGTATTTCATACAGAACTTTTTTTTTTTTTTTTTTGAGATGGTCTCTCTGTAGCCCCAGCTGGCCTGGAACTCACTTTGTAGACCAGGCTGACCTTGAATTTACAGAGATCTGCTTGCCTCGGCCTCCCGAGTGCTGGGGTTAAAGGTGTGCACCACCATGCCTGGCCGTACTGAACATCTTTATCATCTTTATACCTCCTTCCCCATTGCCCTCCCCTCCCATAGTCCCCTCACAATGGAACTAATACATTCTGCTGTTTGTGTTAAGGCCTATGATGTCAAGTTAATGTCCCCATATGTCCTTCAATGCAAATCCATCCACTGAGGCCTAATTAGCCTATCTAGAATCCCTCCCTTTAAGAAGATCAGCTCCTCCTCACCCAGCAGTAATCAGCTGCCAACAATTCTTCAACTAAGATTGGGGCCTGCTGTTCATTTCTGTAGTTCTGTGCTGGGTTTTTGTTTGCTTGAATTTGCATGGGTCTTGTGCATGCTGACACCATTGCTGTTGGTTCAATTCATATGAGAAAGATGCCAGGAGCCTGTAGGACACTATTTACATATGATCACCCACCTCCTCCCTGGTTCTTGCCATCTTTCTACCCCTCTCTTCTGCAACAGTTCCTGAGCTCTGGAAGGGTGGATTTTAAAATAGGAGTCCTGTCCAAAATTCCAAACTCTGTAGATTCTTATTCTCTACATTTTGGCCAATTATGACCTTTGTTGTCTCTGGCACTCTCTTACATGAGGGAGCTTCATGGATGAGGACTGAAAAATGCAATAATGTTCTCTTCATTCTTTGTTCTGTATTCTATGAGCCTTAGGTGTAGAGGTCACATTGTAGAGGTGCCGCTTAGGCTTGAACAATTCACAATCTCTGTGTGTGACCAGTTGTGAAACTGTAATAATCTCTGTTGAAAAAGAAGTTTCTTTAATGGGTGGTGATTGGGATACTTGTCTGTAAATTTAATGATCCATATTTTGCACATAGTAAGAAATTACATTTATCTAGAGATGTGACAGCCTTGAGGTTTTCTCTAAGGTCTATGACCTCTCCAATTATATGTTTTGGCTAAATTTACAGTACCACACATGAGTTTTCTCCCATAGAGTAGGGCTTTAAGTCCAATTAAGTAACTGTTGGTTACCCCCAAGATAAAAGTGCTACTACTGCACCAGTGTCATTTGCTCTGCTGGTTATTGATGTGGATTAGGTCTTAAAGCTGGAACTGGACCACCACTAATGTTCTCCCTTACCAGCTTCTATAGTGGTTTCTAAAACTATGAGAGCTAGCTTTCAGAGGAGGTGGATTCCAGGTTGGTTATAGCTCCATTGCTCCAAATTTGGTGTCCAAAGTATGTCCTGCCTTCAGCAATAGGGGCTTACCATCAAGTTCTGGGAAGCAATCAAGGGCTGGGTCAATAACCTGTGTAATTTTGGGAATCTCTTGGACTACCATGTCTAACAACTCAAAGGAAGGTTTCTCCTGTCTGGCACTCTTCCTTGTTATGTAGCCTTCAGCTATACAGATGGACTCGTAGAGATACTGTATATGTAATTTTTCAGTAGATTTTTAAATGACTGATAAGATTCCCTCTAATTTTTTTGTGCTAGCTAGGCATTATTTATCTCTCCTCTTTCTCTCCCTGGCTAACCCTCCCTCCACACCCTCACCATTTAGAGTATCTCCATTTCTCCCTTGATAACTCCTATCTGCTATGATCCCGCCTCTCTTGAGCTTCTTCTCCCCTTTGTCTCTACAGTTCCCTGTGTAGCCCTCCCTCAAACCCCCTCCCATTTAATTACCCCCATTTTATACATTTCTCCCTTAGTAACACCTGTCTCCTCCTGTTCTTCTCTCTTGGTTTCCTTCTTTCTAGGTAAGAGATTATTGCAGGCTCTTAATTGTGATGGCCAGTGTTAATTGTCAGCTGTGGATAGTTTCTAAAAAATCATCTGAGAGAGGAGCCTCTGGTCATGTCTGTGGGAAATTATCTTTATTACATTAATTGACGTGGAAAGATTTATCTTAATCCCTGGGAAGGAATTACTAGAGTGCATAAAAGAAGGCAAACTGAACCCAACTGTTCATTGTTCTCTGTTTCCTAGTTGTGGATACAATGTGGTGAAGAGCTTCAAGCTCCTGCTGCCCTGCCTTCCGCTCCATGATGAACTGTACCTTGAAATATGAGATGAAATAAATCATTTCTCCCTTAATTCATTTTTGCCAGCATATTTTATCACAGCAACAGGAAAAGAAATTAAGACACAAGTGAGTCTCTGGTAGTTCCACAGTTGAAAAGCCTACAGCAGCGTGGGGAATAGCTCACTAAAGCTTCATTGCTTGAGTTCTAGCACCATCAACCTTCTAGCTCCTGTGCACAGACTCCATGTAACCAGGACAAGACTGTATGAGGCTTTGAGGAGGGTATGGAACAAAAGGCATTGTTTGATGGAATCTCAGATGATGGTCTGGCCATCCTTCCTGACCTAGTCAGATGGCGAAATGTTACAGGGTGTGTCTTGTGAGAGTATCATCCAAGTAGCCACAATTATTCTTAGATTAAGACAACACTGGTCATGTCATGCCTGGAGCACAGTATTAAACTACAAACATAAATTACGCTATTACATTATATTTCGTTGTTATCAAATATTATGTCTAAAATTATGTCTTGTATCATTTTCATCTGGTACACTCAAACTTTGCCTTTGGCATTCCTTCTAACGTTAAGATACACTGTCTGGAAAAGGCTATACTGGAAAGAAGGATGACTTTAGAAATAATGATAAAAAAGCAATGATTTGAGGTAAAAATGTGAGGAGTTCTCTCTTCACTGTGGCCAGATAGGAAAGCTGGTGGAACATGGAAAACCATGCTGTGCAAAGGTGAAACTGAAAGAACCGAAGGGCTCAGTGTCCTTCACAATGGCTCACAAAGGAATGACACTACTTACTGCTTTCTTCAGGGTATAGAGGGTTTAGCAATGCTTCCAAAGTTGGTGCTTTCCGTTTCATCAATCTGCCGACAAACATAATTGGGAAACAGTTTATTGTTTTTCCCTTTTTCTGAATTTTTGTGAATTTAGTACAAAATGTTTATGTTTTTATTGTATTTAGATTCCGTCCCCTATACGCACCCACTCTCACTAGACCCCAGCCCAATTCTATGTACT
>NW_008348089.1:3817333-3842736 GCF_000622305.1 Nannospalax galili | reverse complement strand
ATAATACTTATCGACTTAAATTTGTGTCCTCAGATGTCCTTCAGTGTGGATTCATTCACTGAAACTGGTTAACCTCCAAGAATCATGCCCTTAAAAGAAACTGACTGTACCCTTCCTAACAGCCACAGGTTTCCAATAGTTCTCAGACAGAGTTGGAGTTTCTAACCCACTTCCCCACATTAAACTGGGATTTTGGCTGGCTTGTATGGTACATGTGCATGCTGTCACCATTGCTATGAGTTTCCATGTGTAGCTTCCCAGCTGACTTGAAAACAGTCTCCTTGTGGTCATTCACCACATCCGGCTCTTACAATCTTTGTGAAACCCATTTTGCAATGATCCCTGAGTCTTTGGAGGCAGAAATATGATACAGGTGTTCAATTTAGGGATAATCACTCTATAGTCTCTTACTCTTTGCATGCTGGTCAGATGTGAATTCTGTATTAATCATCATCTGCTCCATAAGGAAGCTTTTCAGGTGAGAGTTGAAAGATGCTTTCATACTAATCTATGGGTATAGCAATATGTCATTATAATGCTATGTCTATTTAACAGAATAAAAGAATAATAGTATTAGATTCTCCCCTATGGCCTGTCTAGCCACATTCCTAGGCCTGATATCAACGGAAGGTATGGGCTCTGTCTTATGAAGCAGATCTTAAAACCAGTGAGAAAGTAAATTGTTTCTCCCATAGTATTCATGCCACTATTGCACCATAGGTCAAATCTTGCCAGACTAGTTGTTAAAGCACACAGGACTTATGCTGGATAAAGCTAATGTTTATTTATTTTTTCTTCTGGTAGCATACATATTAGCACCTTCCAGCATTATGAAAGCTAGCCAGTAGAGATGAAGCTTTGAGGTCAGTACCAACTTCATTTCTTTTGTTTTTGTTTGTTTGTTTGTTTTTGTTTTTGTTTTCTACAGTTCTTTTATGAAGTATCTTAAGCAATAGGGTCTTACCATCAAATTCTGGGTAACTAAGAGTAGGGTCAATGGCCAGTATTGTTTGAGGGTCTCTGGTACCCCTCATCAACAGCTTCAAAAGTGGGAGTCCATCTCATACATTGAGTTTTTACTTTCCTAGCCTATTATAAAGTAACTCCTTTTAAATTTCTTTTGTCTTATGTATGTATATACTTTAAGAAGCTTCTATAGGAGGCTGGACAGATGGCTCAGCAGTTAACAGCACTGACTGCTCTTGCAGAGGACCCAGGCTTGAATCCCAGCACCGACATGGCAGCTAACAACTGTCTGAAACTCCAGTTCCAGGGGATCAGATGCCATCTTCTGACTTCTGTGGGCATTGCATGACACAGTTGCACTTATATACATGCAGGTAATATACACATACACATAAAATAAAAATAATAAAGAAAATACTTTTTTTTTGGTCTTTTTGAGACAGGGTCTCCCTGTAGCCCCAGCTGTCCTGGAACTCACTATGTAGACCAGGCTGGCCTTGAACTCACTGAGATCCGCCTGCCTCTGCCTCATGAGTGCTGGGATTAAAGGTGTGCACCACCAAGCCCAGCTTAGAAAATACGTTTTTAACTAAAAAAATTTTGTTTGGTGGTAGGCTTCCATATGGCTTTTTCTAGAGGACTTTAGTTAGCCTTCCTCATAATTCCTTTTCAAATCGGTCCTTCCATTCCCTCCCCAATTTAACCCTTCCTACTTTAGGATGCCCCTTTCCCCCTTTGTATCACTGTATTCTATCTCCCCTTTCATAAATCCCTCCTCCCCTGGATGTTTCTTTCCTGACCTGTCTGAATTTTCCAATTTAAGCAAGTTTATCTAAGAATTTAAACCTAGCGTCCATCTATGAGTGAGAACATGTGGTGTTTGTCATTCTGGGTCTGATAAACATCTTAATCAAAATATTATGTGATTGAAATATGTACACTCTGTTGAAGAAATAGAATTTTTTATAGGTACAGATCTTAGAATTAACATTAAAAAATTTCAAACAAATGCCAGGTGTGGTGGTGTGTGCCTTTATTCCCAAACCTTGGGAGGCAGAGGCAGAGGCAGGTGGATCTCTACGAGATCGAGGCCACCCTGGTTCACATTGTGACTTCCAAGTGGGCTGTGACTAGGAAGACCCTGTCCAAAAACATTCAACAACAACAACAAAATTTCAAACAATTAATGTATTACCCAAATACACAGAGAATATATATATAAATTTATAGGCCTTGGGATGTGATTTCGTTTCCCTAGTAAATGATCTTTTACCTGTATTGTTCAAAGAATATACTGACACCTAGAGACTAAAATATCAACAATGGCTATTTCAAGATAGATATTAATGACTTTCTTTTTCTGTGACATTTCCTTAATTAGAAAAAATAAATATTTAATCAATAAAATTTTTTAAGAATGAAAGCTTGTGTGAAAAATATGCAAAAATTCAATAGGAGGTACTTAGAAAGGAATAGAAACTTCCTACAAATGTGTATATATACATATATACACAGATGTATAAGTACTTTCTTTTTCTTTGAAGTAATATTTTCACTATGTACTCCCCCACCTCAGGCCTCCTGCCCTGACCTCCTGAGTATACCACCACTCTCAATGCTATGAGTTTCAATTTCTGATGATCGGCTAGCAATTTTGTTCAAAAGAAGTAAAGCTGTATGAGGAAAGATTTGTACTGAAAGCGTAGTCTATGACAAACTATTGGGGCTATTTACAATGTTTCTCTAATATGTGTAGCTTAGGAAAGACTGTAAGTATGAGTTTGAGTGGGCTGACCAGCATAGAGACCCAAAATGCATCATGAAGATTTATAGACAGATGGACATGGAATCAGGAGCGATGGTTACTGAACTGCCCCTTTCCACACTCACAGTGCTGTAGTTATTTACTGAGAAGTCTTTTCTTGGGGACCAGAAGTTGATATAATGAAACTCAGTTTGTTTTAGTGAGTTTAGCAAATAGTGAAGCCATCAATATACTTAGGCTAAATGAGAGATGTGTGAATGATGGAATGCCAATTTACCCTATAATAAGGAGGGTAGTTTTATGAGAAAAATAAGTGTGGGGAGAAGTCCAACAGCAAGGATAGCACAACAAAAACTGCAGAGGAAAGCAGTAATCACCGGTAGGTGGGAAATTCTGATCAGGGTAGGGTGGGCCTGACCCCATAAGAATGAAGAACCTGTCCAGTGGGCTAACACAAATCAAGGTTGCACTGAGCAGTAGTAGAAAAGGCTCTAACATTTATTACATGACAAATTAAGCTCAGAATGGAATGTACCTTGTGCCTTGAAATAATTTTTTAAAATATATGCTGAGATATTCATAAAATATGCAGTTTTCTTTTAATTTAGGAATGAAACTGGGTCTTTAAATTTTTATGCTTCTCTGATTTTTGTCCTTCTCAAATTAGTCTGGAAATAAGGTTATCGACAAGCTAGATTTTATTATATTCTCTGTTGACTTTTAATACTATCAAGAGAATAACTGGGGAGGGGTGGCAATTATCCCCGAATGGAAAGTCTAGCTTCAGGGGAAAAGTGGTGGAAGCACCTTCATTTTTCCATTGAGTTTTTGATTTGCCTATTAGAAAATCAGGTAGGGAGGAAACTCTGAGAGCGACTTGTATGTGTTTCCAGAACATGCTCTTCAAGCTGCTCACACCTGCAGAAAGTGAGGCTGGCTTTACTGCTGGACTCCAGTTCATGTTCACCTCTGATGGCGATGGGTTTCTGGAAATATCGTGTCTGAACAGCAGTCAGTGCAGTCTTTTACCGGAGATGCGCTGTGATGTGGGATTGAGAGGATGGCCAGTGTTATTTTAAATACTAGCCTTTGTGCCCATGCTTTAAAAAAGACTTTGAGGCAAGTTCCTCAGTATCTCTGAAGCATCTTTCGTCATCTAGAAAATGGGGTAATAAATTTCTTCTGAATTACAGGAGTTTTTACCTACCAAAAACAAAGAAACACAAACTATTTGGGCTTTTCTATTTTTTTAATTTTTAAAAGTTATTTATTTAATAACCACATAATTAGTGACACAAATTTCATCAATTTTTATTCCTAGGGGTTTAGCAATTTACAATAGTTAGAGGCAGTAAAGGGAAAATGAGAGGTCCATGTGTTTTTATCCGTGCTTCTCTCTCCTTATAATTCTTACTGCAAACAGGGAAAAGGACCAAGAATGTGTGAGAAATACTAGAAAAGAGTCAGTGTCAAGTATCATAAGTGGACTGCAGGCTCTCTAGGGACTATTGAATGAAGGTCAGCTAAGAAGAGGGTCATCCTGGAATCCTCTCATCAGTTACCTCCCCTCTTTTCTTGTGGTTGAAAAACTGGGGAGAATAAACAACAAGAGGAGGCTGTTGAAGGCAAAGAAACAGAGCTGGAAATCTTGCTGTGCCTGATACATAGGTTCCCAAAGAGCTTTCCCAACAGTAAGGCCCCAAAGGAGAAGGCATGAAGTTGATCAGTTTTGTTTGGTCCTGATGCTCTCTCTCTCTAGAGTGTCTGCTTTTTGTGTCAATTCTGAGCCTGATTAACAATGGAGACAGACTAACATGAAAGATCATTCCATAATTAAAAGGACTCCTTTAATTAAAACAGCTGTACAGAGAGGAAGCATTTATTAAAACTTGCAAGATTGATGGACTGCTCCAAACCACCTATTAGAACTACAAATAGGGAGCAGAACCTTAAACACTTAAAATTAGAGAGATGTCATTGGCATTTACTCAACAAATACTGCATTGAATATCTACAGTAGTATAATACCAGCAGAAGAGGATATTGACAAATTAAAGGTACGTTTATCTTGAGATGCTAAAGCAGACGGTGTAAATAATTACAGAACAAGACCATATATTATAAGATGACAATTGTATCTTGTAGGTGAAAGCAGCAATAAAAGGTGAATGGAATCTGCAAGGGCTGCACACATCAGGATTGACTGTGTTGTCAGAAACAGATCAAAGATGTAGATGAATAAGGCAAACGGAAATTCTGTAATGTGGTATAATTTGTCAGCTGTACATTTAACTATCCATCTAATATGCTTATTTTACTGGAGAATAGAACCTGAAACGTTCAAATCTACATTCCCCTAATCTTTTACTACTAAACAAAGAAGCATTTACAGATTTGGTAAACCTATATTCCCAGCACTAGGACAAAGAACCTGCAGGAAAGAAACGCCAGGTGATGCAGGTCTGTTTTTCTTGTCAACCAGGTGTCTGGAAAAACAGACTAAGGGATATTTGCTTGGAGAAAACTCTGTGAAATGCTCTCAGCATGATGGCCTCAATAAGAAACTGTAAATACAACCCCAGTCTGTTAGGTGCATCATACACAAGCTAGGAACTGTCTGGGATATAAAGTGAAGATGTTTTAGAAATGAACACTTCTGCTTCATGGGGAACTTCAAAACCTGTACTGAGTAACCTGCTCTACCCTGGCCTGTTGTGTTTGTCCACCATGAGAGGCTGTCCCAGTGACCCATTTACTACTCTACTTAGACTGAACACTTTAACTGTCTGGATCCTCTGGTGTGTTAAGGTCTCCAATTCTTGTGCATCTAGTTAAATATCCAATCTAGCGTGTTAGCGCATAGATTTGTAGGATTTATTTGGATTAAGTGAAACAAATCCTATCCATACGACTTAAATTCGGAATTAGATAAGCAAGGAAAAAGGCAGGACATTGGCAACCATTTTACTAAATGGTTTACTGCTGTGATTAAGGATGCAAGGTGTGTATGTTGGGGATAAGGGATGAATCACATCAAACTTGGTGGATTTAGTGAAATCCTGGTCAGATGGAGTCTGACTTCCCTCCACTCAGTCATCTTTGTATGAATTCAATAGTGGAGGAGTTTTGTTTATGTATCTGTTTTGTTTTATTTATCTGCGTTGTTTTGAAGAGGGTTTTAAATTCTGTTTTATGATAAGTTTTAGCTGATGTTACCGAGGAGAGTAAATACTTATAACTGTACCACTAATGAAAGAAAATTGTGTGTAGGAGAAGGTATTTCCTCATAGAGCTGTGTCATACCATCTTTGTACCCTCTGCCGGAAAAGTGCAATCAATTCTCAAATAATGCCTTTTAAATTTATCCTCTGGTATTACGGATGTGGGACAGCAATTTATCATGCCTCTATGGATATAAAATATTTTATACCTGCTTTATAATGTAGCCTTGACCCTATTTTATTAGAGTTTTTAAAACAATGCTACACTACAAAATTTTCTTTCCAGATGATAACTGAGAAGCTAATAAAAGAAAATGGCTGTAGGAACCACAGCAGTAATGGAACTTGGCTATTTTCTGGGAGCTTAATTTTTATTTTTTAACATAATACTTTTAAACTATTCTTGAGAATTTGAGGCACGTATACAGGGTATTTTGATCACCCTCTAAACCTCCAAATCCTCCTGAATGCCCTACCTCTCAATTTCATGTTCCTCTCTTATTCTATACCCTAGAGAGTCCACTTTATACTTCCTGTAGGCACATGGGTGTGGCTCTACCCACTGAAGCATGGGCAACTTACCAGGGACCAGAACCCTGAAGAAAACTGAGTCCCCCATCCCAACCACCATCAACTGTCGAACCTCCCTCCCACCTCCATGGTGGATTACTGACTGGTGGTTGGCTTGACCTTGTGCAGCTCTCATGCAGTCACCCACAGCTGCTGTGAGTTCAAACGTGCATCCACCCTGTTGTGTCCAGAAGACATCGCAGCAATCCTCCCTAACCTCTGGCTCTTACAATCTTTCTGCCCCTTCTTCCATGATGCTCCCTGTGCCCTGAGTGTGATAGAGATGTTCTTCTTGTGACTGAGCACTCCGCACTCTCCACAGACACTTGTTCTCTCCACTTTCATCAGTTGTGAATTTCTGTATTAAACATTATCTACTGCAAAAAGAAGTTTCTCTGAGGACTGAGAGATATACTATCTGTGGACATAAAGACAAGTATTTAGGAGCCAGTTTGACACTATACCTATTCAACAACATGTCAGTAATAGGTTCTCTCCTAGAGCCTAAGGCCTCCCCAGCCATGGATTCTTGGGCAGGTTATGGTAAGTTTTTTTTCCAGTGCAGTGTGCTGAGGTCTCTCCAATTTTGTTCTGATAACTACAGAGTCTGGAAAAGCTGTTGCTGCTACTGATGCACAGCACACTGCTGTTATTGATCTCTTCATTTAATGTAAATATATTTATAATTAGATTTTTAAGATGCTTAATTGTGCTATCAACTTTGGGGGGAAAAGTATCAAATCTATGCTGTTGAGTTGGCATTGTACAGAAATTAACAGACATGTTGGTCTAGATATAATGACTTATGTTTTTTTCCATTTGTATATGGGTAACACTCTGTGTTAGGTAGTTAAGGTCTAATCTACATGTACTTGATTACAGAAACTAATGAAGTATTCTCTAACTAATGAAAAAGTAATATTTGTATTTCACAGGAATACTGGGAGCATGAGGGAGGAATGAAAAAATAACAGAGAAAATATAAAATTTGCTTGCTTTGAGTTTTTTCTGAAGCATAAAAAGCAATTATTGTTTTTTCATTACTTTAAGAGAAACTCTGCGCTTCTTTTAAGATGCACTTGAATTGCTTTAGTGACAGAGATTCATACTCAAGAGGCACCCCATTCCTCACTGATGGCTCTGATTGTTCACCAGTTCCATTGAGATGGATGTGTTTCCAAACAGAGCCGGCTCAGCGGTACTAATTTTTGTTCTGCCTTCAACAGTGACTATAAAATCCATCTCTTGTTTTTTATCTTCTAATTCTTCAGAGTCCATTTTCCATCTTAAGTGCTGTTCTCTGAATGTGATCAGGTTTGGGTATGGTCCTCTTTTGAGAATAAATCTAATTGTTTCTGCACCAACAATAATAACAGCAAATGCAAAAGAAAGACATATAAAATAGAAGAGAAGAACATAGATATAAAACATGCTTTAAAAATACCCTGATACTTAGACACTGGTTCAAATAAGCTGCAAAAAGTAACTTGTGTCATGACCTCGCTGAAACTTTGATGTGAAGGAATTGTGTGTGCATCTGTGTGTGTGTGTGTGTGTGTGTGTGTGTATACATGTACAAGTACAAACATGAATGTGGGTGGGTGGAAGCAGAGGACAATCTCATATATCATTCCTGAAGCACCATCTACCTTTTTTCTTAGAGACAGGGTAATGTGAAACTTGCCATGTAGCCTAGGCTGGCTGGCCAGTGACCCCCAGAAACTGTCTGTCTCCATCACTCTAGCACTAAGCATGCACCACCCTGTTCTGTATTTTTTCTCTGAGGGTTCAGGGAATCGAATTCAGTTCTTGATGCTCACAGGACAAGCACTTTACCAACAGATCTATCTTCCCAGCCCCATAAAAATTTATTTTTAATTTTTGCCAGATATGATAGCGGTATTTAAGTTACATTTGAAATTTGTGCTGACAAATACATTCTGAGAAACACTACGGCTAAAGTCATGAGGATGCCTCGTATCTAAATGGAAGTAAGTCAAAGTGGTGGCAGTGAGTATATGCTAGCATGCGTGTGGCTAAACTCACCATGAGAAGATAATTGATGAAGTGGAGTGATGAGTAATGAGGACTTGTTGCAATACCCTGTCAACTTTGTAAATACTTGAAATTATTCAAAATAAAAATGATCACTCAGAAATTTTAAATTAAATATTACTAGATAAGTAAAATTTGTTTCATTGAGTTCTTTATTAATTACTATATGCCTTTAAGAAGCTAGCCCTCAAATATGTGTGGATGTCTGTCTGTGTGCATGGTTACTTAACCAGTAGGAAGAATGATCAAGCAGGTTAGAAAGACTTGATCAGTGCAAGCAAAATGCATACAGATGAGGAAGCATAAGATTTTACAAGATATTTCTTATATAATAGCAACAAACTCACTTAAAACTTTTTCATCAGAGTTGACTTGCTTGAATAGTTTCCTTGCTATTTAGGAAGAAAAAAAAAAGATTCTTCGAGATAAACTTGGGACTCTAAAGAGAAAAGGAGGATCAAAGATATAACTAGATCCTCCAATAAAACATTAAAATATGATTGTTATAGTTCTTTCTTTAATAAGCTAATTTTATAGCATAAAAGTACTTTTACTGTCAATATCAATACAGAAAATATGGTATGCTGTAGCTGTAACGGCTGATTCACTTAAAACACTGGTTAGATAGTAAATTATAAGGAATATGAAAAGCCAAAATTATTTCATTAACATTATCAGCCTAAGTCTGGATCACATTTCCAATTACAGAAGCAGAGCTGCATTAACATTGGAGTAGTTATCAGTGGGTTCACACACCGCTTTAAAAAAAATCTAGATTAGTGAACAGAATGTATGTTCACTCTTTGCAAAATGACTTGTTTCATTAACAAGAAACACATACACACACTCACATGTACACATATATACATCTAAAATAGGCGAGATCTATAAAAATTATAAAAATGACAATATCTCCTTTTGGGAAACAGAAACAAAGTGAATGTATTTACATTTTTGCCTGCAGTTTAAATTATTTTGAAAAACATAATTAGTTTTATAGATGTTATTCTAAAACATGTTGGAAATAGCAATATATAACTTCATAAGTGCATAGTCTCATAACTACAGTCTTTTTAAAAATTATTTATTTAACAACCACATGATTAGAAGAAGCATTTCATTACAGCTTTAACATATCAAATAACAATTTCCAGAGCAAAGATGCACCTCTTTTGATATTGGCTGTAAATTTTTAGGCTCACAGTTGAATTAATACAGTTATACAATATTGAACTCAGTATAAACCTTATAAGACATAAAATTAAATGAGGTTTTAACCTTTAAAAAAGATCTCCATTTCATTTTAAAATATACTGTTTCATACAGAAAAACTCATTTTTAATGCTACTAACACTTAAATGTTTGCACATGCATCTCTAATCTCTGTGTATCTGATTATTACTAGTCACAGTCAGTGCTTTCTGAGAACCAGCTGAGCATGGATATAAAATCATCAGGTAGATTCCAATCACAACGTGTTTCACCTCTACTAATTAATATTAAGCAAAATTTTATGCTTCTTTCTCGAATATAACTCAATTTTTTATTTGTTGATTATTTTGTGTGTATTTTATACAGAACATCACAAACTATCTTATTCATCTATACACCCACATTCCAAGTGACACCCTCCCATAGCCCCTCACCCCACTGGAGCCCATATACTCTGTCACCCCTGTTACTGTCCTCTGTGTTGTCAGCGCCCCCAGCTCTTCTCCAGTGCTTGTCCATCTGCTGAATCTAGTCAGCCTATCTAGACAGCCTTGTTTTAGGAAGATCCGCTGTTTCTCATCTAGCAGCAATCAGTTACCAATATTCCTTTAGATAAGATTGGGATCTGCTGTTCAATAAATATACAGTCTTTTTTGATGTCAAGTAATTCCCTGTATTTGGGGTGGGTGTGTGTGTGTGTGTGTGTGTGTGTGTGTGTAACAAAACAGTACCCTCATATTCAATATTTTATACCCTTCATTTTCTAGGAAGAAACAGATATAAACAAAGGATCTAATTTAAAATATTACACATTATAGCATTGTGAAAATATGTTATTTTAATTATAAGATTTTATAGGCTTTTAAGTCACTGGTATAATTTTTTTCAACAATTTGTGCCCTAACATAGATTATGAATATACACATTTATTAAAAGTCCAATCATTGTTTAGGAATGAATCGCATCTAGAAAATGAATTACTTTTAGTAGTTGGATGTATAATCAATAGTTTAAGATCTAGGCTAACAAACTTTTATATGCCAAGACTCAATATACCTGGTTGTGTGGTAATTTATTGTTTATTACTTCTTGATCTTCTATATATTTTCAAGTATGATTTTAGGATAAATATTATTGAAACTGGAGGTAAATTTCACCTAAAAACTATTACAGAAATCAAGAAAACTATTACAACTGTTTCTGAGTTGTCTTTTAAAACACTAAGAGAATATAATAGTTTTTCTGAGTGTGGTGGCCCATGCCTTTGATCCCAGCAGGAGGGAATCAGAGGCAGGTGGATAGCTGTGAAACGGAGGCCAGCCTGGTCTACATAACTAGTTCTAGGTCAGCTGAGGCTACAGGGCGACGGTTCTCAAAGATCAAAAAATTACAATAGTTTTGAATAACTTTTGTAAATGTACAATATCTCATGATAAGTATATTTAATCTGTATTGAAGGATAGGTCTAAAAGAAATAAGAAATGATGAATTTCATACATAAAATTGGAAGGCAGTTTCACTTCTCATAACTTTTCAGATTTGAAATATTCTAGTACCTTATAAAATGTAGAGTTTTCTCAACATGCATTGTCTAATTTAATTTTCGTGTCAGTACTGGATAGGCTAGGCCTATCTGTGTTAGTTTGGCTTCAAGGAAAGAACAAGCCTTTGCTGTCTGCTGTATGTTGTGCTGACTCATGACTGCAATTCAGGAATGACAGCTTGGTCTCTGGACATCACCTGAGATGTTGTCATTCTTTCCTCTATAATATAAATGGGTTTTTGTGTAAGGTGATCTATTCCCATTTCACCATAACAGCAATTTTATTTCAGTTTTACATTTTAGGAGCACTGATTATGGCCCAGACGCCACACAACAAAAGTGTCAACCAGGATCATCTTCTTTCTTATGAATCTGATTCCTGGGAGACAGTAACTGATTGGTGCAGTCTTAGCAATTATTTTCATCTCACATTCCTTATTGGAATGAATTCATCATACTAAGCCCCTCCATTTGGGTGTCAAATGGACTTTACAATAGTAAATGAACAACCTCAAATGTTGTCTGATTCGCCTCGTTCTCATGGTCCCGTAATGCAATCCAGTAACATTTAAATTTGCTTCCCAGTACCCACAAAATGGTGGCTGCTCAGCATTTCAGCCACTCCTACCCATGCTCCTCTGCTTGGATTTTTGACCCCTTTACACCTACCCATACTTACCACACCGTATTCTCAGTATAAGAGGGAGAGTCATGTGTTCGACTTTTAAATAAGACGTCACCTTCTGAACAGATTTTCCCCTCTGTTCTAGCAAAATCGTTAAAATATTCTACAAGATTGTCTACTGCCTTTACTCCACTTTTCTGATCCTTAATTTTAAACTGTGTTTTTCCTGCTCATGGTCTCTGGCCTTACTAACTTGAAGCTGTTTCTCACATACATCAAATCCATTCCCCACTGTATGGTCCATCCTCCTGATGGACATTGTTCTGTGTCCCACTCTTTCCCATCCTTTGAATCTGTGTTCAAATATAGTCTTCCCACTGAGGCTTCTGCTGGGATGTGTATCACTGTGAGTCCTCTCAGAACGTTAGCATTCCATGAACTTGTTCCACAGTTTAAATTTTTCTACAGCACCTATTTTCAACTGACATTCTATGTATTTTACTTTTGTATTATTTTATTCCTCTCTTCAATCCCCTACTTAAATATAAGTTCTACAAACACACAGATGCAGTGAATATTATCCCAAAACAAAACTTTGAAAACAAAAATTTCTTGAAATATTCAATTGTCTGCCAGGATCCATTCATCCATTCCACTGTATTGGAAGGCTGGAGAAAGTCAAGAAAGTAGAACATAATTAGTTATGTTCTGTCATATACACATATATTATTACCTAGTTCCAAATAATAGAATTAATATTCAGTGTCACTTGACTTTCCTGAGGTTATATAACTAATTAGTGGTAGAATGGAGTGAATCTTAAGTACTACACAATCAAATCCACACTATAGGGCTAAAGCTCCACATGACTTGGGGTGTATTAAGAAAGAGATTGAAAGTCACCTCATTTCTGTATAGTTCTGAAACTGACTTGTTAATTCGAAAATTATTAGGCTCTCATTTAACTATATCTTGGTGACTTGCCTTTCGGCTGACTACTTAAGGTCACGTACATTGTCTACTTATTTAATAACATTCTTACACAAATTTCGACCAAATTGGGCTCTGGAGTCTCCTCATGGCCTCATGTCAGTAAGTTTCTTCTTTTCCTTAAAAGTTTAAAATTGTATACCCAAAGAGCCTTTAAACTGAAATCTTCCTAAAATGTAGATTGCAGCTGTCATGTTCTCCAATGTTGTGGTGTCTAAGGGGCCTGCTAATTATTGTGTGACACTTTGGTATCATGGTAGGTGTAGGATGCTCTGTGAGCATCAGGACACCGAGTCATCACTAATAATAAAAGCCACAGAGCTGCTTTAGGAAAAATATATCCAATCCAATCATAATAGAGCTGCACACTTGTCCATAGTCATGCTGCATGTGCTATATCAAAAGCAGATGGATATGTGTGTGTTTTCCACAATGTTAGAATTTATTTAACGACAGCAAATCTGAAGGGTAGAACAGCTTCATTGGCAGTGATTCACCAGATACTCCCACTTTTCCGTGATAGCCCAGACCAAGGCAAACACAGTTCTTTTACTTCCATCTTAATTACTACTATCATCTCTCAGATCATGCTTCACATATTACACAGTGAAAATATCTGCATATAAGTGTACATGTACTTTACAGATTGGCTGTTAAAAGGCTGCAATAAAGTTCAAGAATTTCCAGAGGCCCATGGAGCAAGGCAACTGATCTAGATGTAAGTGGGGCCTTTCTGTGGGGTAAGAGATCAAGTGGAAACAAGCTACAGAAGAACCTGGAGAAGACACTACAACTGTCCTCCATGGAGTCAGGCTGTAGAGTTACAATTAAGTTGGAGAGCTGAGTATAGCTATAGAGGCTGAAGGGCAGGACTGGGTCCAGACGAGGGCATGGGCAGACAGCTGAGCGGCAGCCCAGGACAGTGAACAGAAGGAGGAAGGGCGACGGTTAAGTAGACTGCTTCAACAGTGGAAAATGAGCCAAGTTGAAGCCCCTGAGACAGTTGGGAGTTCTCTGGCTGTGGATCCCTTGACACACACACTGGGTGGTCAGATGACAGGTCAGTGGGGACATCACCATTGTAATGATAGAGGTCCACCTTTTTATGGGGTCCAGGGAACGGAGTCAGACCTTTTCCTCAGTCTGGTATGTCTGATAAGACCTCCAGGCCTGGGTTTTCCTAATATGATTTTAATATGTTTGTATACTCCTAAACTTCCAGGGACAAGTCCTTTATCATTCTGTTGCTGTGTGGGTAGTGACAGATGAATGATGCCCTTCAGGTTGCCTCCCAGGTGCAGCGTCATCCTCCATCCTTAAAATGAAGTAAAAAACTGCTTGTAAAATAGAAGGCCTCAAGGCAAGGCATTGCCTAAAAGCCCACTGTCAAAAAATATCGAGTAAGTTAGAGCCGGTCCTAGTCTGTCTCAACAGTGGTTTGATCCCAAACAACTTTTGAAAAGATTTATGTCAGTACTGCAGAGATGACACTACTTTTAAAAATCAAAGTTAAAGGTCAATTAATTGTACCAAGGTCAAATGAGTCTCAGAAGGATTAATCCAAATTACTAAAGTTTAGCAGAAATACAAGTTAACTGAAAATTAGATTGACTATTTGAATAACTTTTAAAAAAGTACATTGTCTTATAGTCATTTTTTCAGTTCAGTGATTCACTATTGCTCTGCCAAGTATCTCTCCCTTAGGAAAAGCATCACTAATTAGAAGTGAGGCATATTCCATGCAGACGATATTATTTTTCTGCTCTTAACACATTTCATTTTTATGTCATCAGCTATATCAAAGTGTTGTAAGGTAAATTATGCTGCCTTAAAAATGTTAATGGTTCACTTTCATATTCATGTATAGCTAGATAAACCAATGGTGGTGGATAAGAACGAAGTTTAATTATATGTATATGCAAATGTCACCATGAAACTGATGTCTTCTTATGGTAGCCAAAACTTAATTCTTAAAAGTAGGATATAGACGTAAAACCCTAAAACCAATTGTATCTATTTATAAGATGTAGCTCTTCCTGAAAAAGAAGCTTTCACATAGTTTTACATTGTTAAGAAATGGAGAAAATGCTGTTCAAAAGTAAGAAAGTGATTACAAAAAGAACAATCGATTTTTAACGTATTTAAGAAACTAGTTATAAAATTAGTACTGCAGAGTTATTTTACTCATTTCAAGACCACACTTGAGAAGGGCTTGTCAGGGATTGGGGAGAGGGCAAAAGAAAACAAGAAGTAAAAAAAAGTAAGGCCATTTAATTTATATTAAAATGGATAAGAGTGCTTTTTCTCCCTATTTTTAAGCAACTTCCTAGGGGACAGAAGTGAAATTGTGCCACCTACTACATTGAAACTGTAGATAAAAACCATAGATAAAAAGTTAGGAGTCTTTGGCCTGTTGATTGTGGAGCTAAAATATAATTTAATTTCTTAGGTCATTTTATCTATATGTTCCTCCCTCTTCGATTGTTCTTGTGACAACAAAATATAAAGCTGTCCAGAAAATATTGTGTGTGAAAAACACAACTAACCTATTACAACCTTATTTGCATAAAGTAGGCCTTGCAGATACTTCTTTTAGGGTCTTTATTGGCCTTCTTAGTTTGATGAAATGCAGGAAACAGTACAGGGTTGTACACGCATTACTGAGTTCTTCACCCCATCTTAACACTGAGCAAACCATTAATTTACTCTTCCATCTCAGTCATTTTGTCATTTCAGGAGTAGGTGAACACTCTGTAATCTTTTGAGATTTTTCTTATATTTAGCATCGATTTGTAGAGATCCAGCCAAGTTATTCTAATGACTTAGGTTCCTTGCGTTGATGAGCTGAACTGTGTTCATCCCAAAATTCCTAAGTTGGAAGCTTTACTCACAACCTGACTCTACTTGGAGATAGGCTTTAGGTGATATCTGATGTCATAAGGATGGGGCCCTAACCTGGTAAAAGTATGCTCTTATCAGAAGTTCTCACCAGAATTCAACTACACTTACTCCGTGATATAGGACTTTCAGTCTCTAGAACAGTTAGAAATGAATTTCTGTTGTGTAAGGCATTTAATATACAGGTAGTTTGTTACAGTAGCACAGGCAGACTATACATATAATGCACATGTACCAAATCATTTAACGAATTTCTTTAACCCAGAGCTCTGGAGTGTTTTCACTTTGGGGTGCTTATGAAGCTGCCTGTAACATTCATAGGGTTTTGTATGGCATAACTTACATTATTTTTACTGATATATTGCACTTATTCATGATCTATATGGAGAAAACTTTTCTGAGAATTCTGTCAATGATAAATTCATCAAAGGTAGGATAGATATTAGCAATTCTGGATGTCAGAAATCATTTTAGTTGGGTTGGAGTCAAGTTTGCAGTACTTTTGGAAATACATTTTCAATATGAAATATTTGGGGGTAGCCATTTTGCAGAACCTAGAAAGGTACCCTGACCCCACAGAGCACTATAGGAGGAGAGGTATGTCTCAGCTGACACAGGCCTATGGGAGGACAGGCGGAGTCTCAGGTGACACAGCACTTTTGGAGGACAGGCAAAGTCTCAGTTGACACGGTGCTATGGAAGGAAGAACAAACATCTTAAGTGATACAGCCCTATGGGAAAACAGGTGGCCTCTTAGGCAAGCAGCATCTGCCTTGGCAGCGGACATCTTTCCCACAGAGTTTCTAAGTCTTGATCTGTGACTTTGGCCTTCAAGTGTCTTCCCCAAGTACCTCCAAAGTGAGAATTACTAACAGTCACAATAACAAAATACACAAAATCAAATAGTAATTAATGACGAAATAATCAGTGATTAAGAAGCAAATGGGTATTTAAGTAAAATATGCTCTGCCAATAATAAAATCTGATTATAAAAGCACTTAATAGCCATAACCTCAATTCAAAGAAAATAATCTTAACATTACCATTTACTTTTGAAAGAGTGTTTTCTAAATAAGCTGTAAATGAACGAATTAGTAGAGAGTAATAAGAAAATTTCTATCACGAGTCTCTTGCTAATGTCATTTTATGTGTTGAGCCCAAAATAAAACGATGTCTGAAAGCATAAATTTTAAAAACCTTGTATTCCTTTCATTCTTTAAAGAATGCAAGATCGTTTTGACTCGCTGCAGCTTAATGAGAAGTCTTACTAAGTATACGTCATTAAAAATAAATGTCAAATACAAATAAAGCACACAGCAGACATTTTAAAATGTACCACTTTTATTTTAAATTTCTTTTTAACTTTTAATTTAACAATCTCAAATGCTACATATCCAGCAGTAGCTTGAGGACAGCTGACCAACACAGGACAAACACCCAGAGGCCAAGCTCAGAAATCCATCCGGTGGACCTAGGGAATGACTATTACATATCTAACAAACTTCCTAATATTTTAAGCATTAAAATTTGTAGAAAAAATTTGAGTTTATCTGAGATTGTTGATTTTGGTGTTTGAAAGTATAATTTGCCTTTTAAACATCACTGTCCCTTGTGTGTTGTTTTTTTCATAGGCTTTCCAGGCAAAAGTCCAGTCTGACCCAAAATTCTCAGTCTGGTGTGAACTAACAATGACAGTAGCAAGAATAACAAAAACCAATATTTATTAGCTGAGCCCTATGTTTAGACCTTCGATCCTCCTGATCACCTAAGATACATTCTATCATCACCTTCCCTTTATGGATGAAGCACTTGGAGCTTAGAGCACTTAAATCACTTGCTGAGAGTCACAGAGTGAATAAGTTAACAGTTAAACTCAAGTTCACTTACTATGGAACAAAGGCGTTCTTCACATTTCATATTAAAAACGTCCTCAGTACTTCTGAAGCAAATTGTAAATTAAAAATTAATAGAAAAACTTCCACTGTGTGCTGTAGATTCAACATGTAAACAGGCTCAGGAAAAAATTAATTCCCAAACACATTTATCACCAACCAGCAACCACACAAAATCTGTCAAATTAAAACTAGGACCTTAAATTATTTTCCTTTTAAGTTCTATTACTATCCATTCCCTGTTTCTTGTGATGTTTGGAACAAAAGGCATTTTTTTTCCTGTGACAACTAAGCAATTTTTGCAACTATCAGCATTTTAAATATCTAGCAGTTTGCAATGATCTATTGGTTTTCAACAGATTATGTCTATATGATATTTTTCTTAATTTTTTTAAGATCATACATTGAATGAAAATGTTACTTTTAAAAATATGAGCTTATCTATTCTGAAGTCATTAGCAAAGTCTATTTTCAATAGATGTGGTATGCATTTGTCTTAACTTTCAAAACTCAAAGGATGGCTATTAAGTATCACAAAATGAGTATTTAACCATTATGTGGTTTTCTGCCAAAATACTCAATATACGGAAACTCAGATGTAGAGTCAAATGAATCACAAGTGCTGCTACCTGCGATCCTTACATCTTGATTCTTCGGTTCTCTCCTACCCGCTTGTGCCCTTAATTCTCTGTGCTGTGTATTCTTTCTGTCGGTAGAACGTTCCACTTTTACTCGTCTTGAAAAGACTAATGAATAAATCTTTTTAAAAACTATTTCCAACCAAAGATTCTAACCACAAGCTCCCTTCTCACCAGCCATCCTGAGGTAAAGAGTAACCTCTCCTCCTATAACGCTTCAGCCAGGCCTCAGTCCCCTGTGGTTTGGCTCTGCCCTCCCCAGCTCTTTTGATCTCTTATTTCCACAAGGTGGCTGTGAAAGTCTGTGTGAGTGACCCAAGTAAAAACATGCCAGGGCACTTTAAATGGGGAAATCACGGTGGAAAGGTGAGACAATGCGAGAGATAAATAATGCCTAGCTAGTTTTAAAAAACCAGAGGGAACCATATTAATTGAACAACCTACTGATAAATCATACATATAGCTAGCACAAGGGATATAATACATGTCTAGGCAGTATTTATCTGAGAATGTTTGGTCTTTGCCCAAGCTTTATCTATATGGCACATGGTAATTAAAAGTACCAAACTGGTGGAACTAACCTTCTTGAATGTTTAACAGCCATACTTTGAGGCCTATACTAATGTGGTCAGAGGGACATAAATAACAATTCTTGCTGCTTGCCCTCCTAGGTTGACTAAGTTCCAGGGAGCTATGGAACATCTCTCAAAATGTCCTGTAACTGTGGTGGGTCACCTGTCCTCTTGATCAAGGAGACCATGGAGACCCCACCAGATGGACTTGAACCAGTGTCTAGTCTTCAAAGAGGAGCGTCAACACAGAGGAACATTTCCTCCATGCTTCCAAGTGAAACCATCTACCGTTGAGCAGGAACTTCAATTTATATTCACATAGATGCAACTGTTAGAGGAAAGGAGCCAGAGGCTCCTCCTAAGTACATGTGACCCCTGAGGAACAGATCCTCAAACGACCTTAAGAGTAAAAATAAATTGGTTTATCTGGACCAACTGTATGGTCTTAAACACTCAAAAGGAAAGTATAACCAAAGGTTAAATGGGCCAATATAATTCTTTAAGAGTCCATGTGTATAGCTAAAAGCTACATAACAAGAAATAATGTCAGACAGGAGATACCTTCCTTTGAGTTGTTGGCCAGGGTGGACCCAGACAGTAACCAAGCATAGAACTGGGAAAATGAACAGCAGACCCCAATCTTATCTAAAGGAATCTGGATGAGGAACAGCTGATCTTCTCAAAACAAGGAACTCTAGATAGACTGACTAGATTCAGCCAATGGGCAAGCACTGGAAAACGGCTGGGGGCGCTGACAACACAGTGGACAGTAACAGGGATGACAGAATACATGGGCTCCAGTGAGAGGGGGAGGCTATCGGAGGGTGCCATTTGGGATTTGGGTATACAGATGAATAAGATTATTTGGGATGTTCTGTATGAAATACACAAGAAAATCAACAAAAACAAAACAAAACAACAACAACAAAAAACATGCTACTTGCCTCTTTAAAAAAGTAGAAAACCAACTACTCTGTAAATCAAACTTTCTGACTCTGTTATTTGAGCCCACATCAATAGCTTCATTCTTTAGCTATACTGGAACTCATGGGATAGGGCATAGTATAAAACAGAGCAGGGAGAAACACTAATAGATTGATTAAAGCTTAGGCAGTGTAATCAGGGCCCGTGAAGAGCTGAATCTGAGCACAGCTCTTGCACAGCAAATGGTGAGGAAGAGATACTCCTTTTGTTCTATTTTAAATCATTGGGTTTGTAGCAGGGTGTTTTTCCAGCATAAATCAGTTTGGTAGCTCATTCGCATGTATTGTTGGACAGCACAGTAGTTGATGCTAGGGTAGATGGGAATGAAAGCTTGTATTACTTTTTTGCTTCACGGTAGCTGTATCTTTTTCACAAAGGTCAGTAATAACGATTTCACTCGGGGACTATAATATAGGAGGTTAAAAATGAAATGACATGTGCAAATGCCACTTTCCTTATTCACGCTTTTCCTCAAAGGCAGGGACTAAGAAATATTACAGCTTTTGGAAATCATTTATGTATTGTGGGCTAATGGTGTCCACTGCATTTACCTGTCCACTGGTTATGACTTATCTCCAAGAAATCATGTGCAGAGCTCATGCAAAAGTCTTGTTAAATGCTTTCAATGAAGTAGGTTTGTGCTAAGTTTCTGGATGTCTTAATCTCACTTAACGGTCAGTACAATTCAATGTGATAAGAACTACTATACCTGTCATAAAGAGACTACCTAGAGTGAAGAAACAGTGACTTAACCCAGATGCCCCAGACAGAGGATTCAGGCTTCCTCTCTAACAACACAGCTGCTGGAAATTAGTCAGTGTGCAGCTGCCTCAAACCTGAAGCCGAAGTTGACATCGGCACTGCTGACGGAGCCTCACCCCAACCCTCTGACACAATAAACCCTAAGGAAATTCCAGTGACTCCCTAGCCGTAGGTACCTTTCATGTCTAAACTTCATATTTCTGTTGTTTGAGCTTCTTTCCTTAGAAAGCATCACTAAACTGATTTCAAAGGCAGGCGAAAAGTAAAACCTGGTCACAGCATCATTCACCATTTTCTCTGTCTAACCATCCTTGATGTTACATGTGCCCTCATGTCATCACTGCAAAGCCAGCAAACAAGCTCAATGTTTTCCTGTTATCAAATATTTCCCGAATATCCTCCGTACGTCTAAAGTTCCATGCCACCAGCTTAGCCTAATGGACAGTAGTCTCCTAGACTGTGCTGATGGCCCCTGGATTGTGTTTGTTTCCATTCTGACTACTTCCATTTCTACATGGAGTTGTGTCCGTGAAGTCTCATCATTTCCTTCTCTTGACCAAAGCCCTCTTAATTTACAGGAGAACAAATCTGGATCTGTATATGATCTGGCACCTCCTTGACCTGGCCAGCTCCCACTCTCCCTGTCTACATTCTGGGCAGCCAGTGTGCCTCTGTTCATTCTTTAAAGAATGCAAGCCCTTCCCCTTCCAAAGCATTTACATTTGACATTCCTTCTTTCTGGAAAAGTTTTCCAGCAGATAGCTGGATTGCTCAAGCCCTCTTTTCTTTCAGATTTCTGTTTTTCTTGACTCAAATGCTATGTTCTTCCTAGCACCTTAGTCTCACTTCATTCATATTTCACTTCTTTCCTCCTTCTCCTTCCCTTCCTCCCTCCCTCTCCTTTTCTCTCCCTCCTCATCACCCCTCTCCTCCTGTGATAGGCATTTTTGTTGTTCCCTCCTCCAAAAGCCATTCTCTGATCCCTGTAGTTCAATGGCTCCTGAGGCTGATCCCTGTGGAGCATCTCAAGCAGCCGTTGTCCCTTGGCTAGTGATTGGGATTGCTCACTGGAAGCATGCAGAGATAACAGGCAAGAGAGACAGATGGGTGTATTTAATGTACACTTGCTTCCTTGTGCCTACACTGCTGTGGCTTCCTCCAGGCCTACAGTTCCTCTCCAGGGGAACTTTTTCTGCAACTCCATTCCTTGTTTTCTCCATCAACATAACTCTCTCAATTTGTCTCCAGTTGGAAAAGGGCTGTGCTTCCCACTGGGGCTCATCCTGGGTGCCTCATTATCTCTCTCTGGTTTCCTTAATTTTGTCCACATCTCAGTATAAAAGCTCCTTGATAGGTGTTCTGCATTTAAGACCATTGCCGTTTGACGTTGCCTGAAATCTAGATGAGTCCAGGTCCTCAGCCATTACTTAAAGCTGCACATTCATAAAAATCAACTAACCTCCCTACAGAATGTTAGTTTTATAAGGCATAGTAAGCAGGCCAGTGAAAGTTTCCCCACGTCCACCAAGGTCTGTGGGAGCCTGTGACTGATGCTTTACCTCACAAACAGACTACAGATGTGATTAGGAAGAACATCTTCCATGGAAGATGTTCTTGAATTACCAGGGTTCATCCAATTTGATCACATGAGGCCTTCAAAACAGGTATTTCCCGGGATGACTAGGAGAGATGGGACAGAAAGGGACAGGAGAGGTACAGAATGAGACCAGAAGGAAATTTATTATCTCTGCCTGTCATAATCTACATTCTCCTACTGTAGCAGAATATCTCAGACTAATTCATTAAAAAAGTAAATAAAAGATTCTTTCACCTTTGATCTGGAGTCTGGGGAGTCCAAAATCAACGGATGCATTCGATAAGGGCCTTCTTACAACATCATACAGTTCAGGAAGCTCAGGGAAGTATGCCCCAGCAGGAGAGAACCCACTCTCATAGTAACAACAATAATCTATTCATAACATCAATCAAATTATAGTTTGACTTTGAGATGGAAGAGGGAGCCACAGGCCAAGAAATGCAGTCAAAGTGTAGAAACAGGGAGGGAGTCAGCAAGGAAGTACTGTACCCGGCCCCAAGTTCTACCAGTAACTGGGAGAGAAAGAAAGTGGTCCTGCCTGGAGCTCTAAGAGAGGTACAAAAAGCCAAGCTAATCTGCCAACTTCCTGAACTGAGCCCTGTGACATACAGAACTATGAGCTAAGAAATGAACTGAGCCTTGTAGTCATACAGAACTATGAGATAAGAAATGTTTAGGGGCTGGAGAGATGGCTCAGTGGTTAATGGCACTGGCTACTCTTGCAAAGGACCTGGGTTCAATTTCTAGCACCCACATGGTGGCTACAGCTGTCTGTAACTGCAGCTCCAGAAGATCCAACACCCTCTTCTGAGCTCTGCAGGCATTGGATGGCACAGGTATACTTACATACATGCAGGTAGTACACTCATACACATAAAATAAAAATAATAATTAAAATTTTAAAAATAAATAATATTTAAGACACTAAATTTATGGGTTTTTTTTTAGAATAGAAACAGAAAAATAATGCATAAGGTTTGGATTTTCCTGAATTCTCATCACATGAACTTGGCCAGAGAGCATCTCTGTGCATAGAAAGATGCTGTTATAACTGGAGAATTAAAACTTGATTATTAAGATGTATTTTAAGATATCCTCTTTATAAAACTTCTCTAGAAGATAATAACTTCCAATATTTATAAAATGTGATAGCTATGATATTGTGAAGAGGTAAACGTATTAAGATAATTCAATGAATTTTACCATGGTATTCCAGAAGCTTCTTACCAAAATAAATTTTGTTTCATTTGTCATTTGAGGAGTCAAGTAGCACTGAAATATGTTCAATTCCCATTCAAATTCAAAGTGCCATTGCAGTTCCAGGGTTTAAGATGCAGTGCATCTAATAATAATCTCTTTTAAAAATGTAGACTCTTTAAAATATCTTGTGCAGGCTTATTTAAATTCCTCTTAAACTGTCAAAATCTATTTTTTAAGAACTTGCTATGTGGATCATTTTAACAGCTTTTTTTTGTGGAAAAAAACTAATGATGTTGTCTCTCTGTGGCACACCCTATGAACTTTGAAAAAAATCTAATTTAAAACTCTGAATGTGTGATTTCTATGTGTGAACGGCTTCCTACTCAGGCAAACTTTATTCTTTTTTCCTTAAAATAGACTGCCTTATCAATTCAAATATATAACTGATCAAGATTAGAAGAGAGTCATTAAAAATAGCCATATAACCAACTTCTAACTAGTACTAAGCTGAACTTCCCCTATGCTCTATTTATACAGAAACAGTAGTTTGTAGACAATATTACACTACCAGAAATCAAAACAGTTTTTAAAATATGTCTAAAGACAAGTGTGTTCTAGCCCAAATGTTCTATAGATATGTTGTTCAAATATGAACCATCAAGTTTTAAAATCATCAGAAACTTCAAGTTTCTGCACCTAGACAGAATTGTTCTGCTATAAAAAATTTACCACTTGAAAATTGTTGTTGCAATTTAACAAAAATTCTAACTCCAACAAGAAAGAGGCTATTTATCCTCTGGCTCAGGAGTTAGTCATATGGGAAAGAATTAGAGATGCAAATTCTTGAGCCAAGTGTAAGGAACCCTATGGTGGAACCAGCCCATAGTGTTTGCAAGCACCCTCAAGCCCCAGTGATCCTGATGAAGCTAAAGGATGAGTGGACCACTGACTGACATTTTATGAGTTCTCTTGTTCAACAATTAATCAGAGTTAAACTAAAATGAGAAGTGTCAAAACTAAGGCAATTGGATTTTTTAATATAAAATACCATGAATTTTTGAAAGTTTGCTTTCAGATATAACTGTATACACAGTTTTGATATTGATATATCAATATTGATATTGAATATCTCAATATTCAACAAATCCCCTTTTATTCACAATGAGCCAGTAGGAGGTACTGCAGAAGGGGATATTTACAGAGAATCTCCAACTCACACAAGGCTCCTGCATTTCAGAGACAGTTTTGTTCATTTGACCTGTACCTGTTGAGTTTATTATAAATTGAACATAATAACAAGAGATAGATCATAAGGTTAAGATAATGATTTTATTGCCCCTTTTAGACATAAGCATGTTTTCTTAATACTGAAAAATGATAGCTCCGATCCAGTTGATGTTTCATGTGTGAGGATTTCCCCCAGTGCTGCTAAATGCTCTTCCCTTTAGTTCCTGAGAGCGATAGATGGTGGTTAGGGACTCCTCACAGCACCCAGCTGGCTCATTCACTCACACAAGCACTTTGTGAGGGCCCACAAGGTACTTAATTGCTGGTAGACATTAGAGAGGAAGAGAGGCAATGTAAGGCAATTCTGCTCTGTAGGACCTGAAATTAAAAGGAAAAAAAAGAAAAGGAGAAACTCCAACATTTGTCTCATTCCTGTGCCAGGCACCACATAGGACAGGAGACATGAACTATGTCATTTAATTCACAGACCACCAGGGGAGTTGGCATGATGCTCACTTTATAAACATGGACATCAATCTTGAGAAATGGAAAACTTACAAATACTCATCAGAGAGGGAGATGATGGAAGTGAATTTAGAATCAAAAGAGGTTTACATTTAAACACTTTGTACTGTGCAACTTCTCATATAAAATAGAAGCAACAGTTCCTAGAAGCAAACAGTGAA
>NW_008348089.1:3793938-3816984 GCF_000622305.1 Nannospalax galili | reverse complement strand
TGACAAGGGAAGCTTGTCCAGTAAAAGTCTAAAACCAACATTCACCAGAAGGTGTCAAGGTCTCTGGCTTTGTTTTCCTATGGGATCAAGAAGAAACTATTCCAGATTAGAAACACTATTAAACAGAAACATCCCAACAGAAATGAGAAAGGAATGTCCAGCAGAAAGTTGAGATCAGCCTAGAGCATTTTAATAACAAGACACATTTAAGAGTGAAAGGAGATTGGCAAGCAGGACCGCTGAGTTTCCCCTAACAAGTCCATTTGCTAGCTGTGTCCTTATACTTTTGGCCCATGTTGTAAGGTGCAGGCTTCTTTCCGTTCTGACTCTAGATCTGTGCTATCTTCCTCCATGGAAGTAATTCTTTTGTTTCCCTCCTCTGCAAGACTCACCCCTTTAGCCAGATTGCCTCCCAAAGAAAACCTAGCAGGTACTCTTTCATAACATCCCAAGCCCATATACCTGGACATATTCTTAAGAACATAAAGTCCCCAGATGCTCATTTATAGATCCCTCAATGTGACAGGAAAATGTGGCTCCACCTTGGGCAATCCAGTGTCCATTCAACTTGAATGACTTCATGGTTTGAACAGACCTTTTCTGAAAAAAGTTGAGAATGGTTAGTCAGGATTAGCATTAAAGGAATATTTGAAATTAATTATGGTCTTTAAAACATGTCTGAACAGGCAGTGGTGGCTAGGGCCTTTAATCCCAGCTTTGGGGAGGCAGAGGCAGGCAGATCTCTGTGAGATCAAGGCCAGCCTGTTCCACACAGTGACTTCCTGGGAGACCCTGTCAAAAAATACAGAGAGTGTCTGACTAAAAGATGCATTGATTGACCTACCCTTTATCTCCAGTGAACTTTTGTGTGTTCTTTTATTTAGTTTGAACAAAGTCTCAGTTTATAGGTGGAAAGAGATTTCAAAAAGAATTTTCAACAGTGCTTTGGTTTGTTCTCTTGTTAAAGCTCTCTCCTCCTCATAAGAAAGTTGTTATTACTGGTCACTGTGAATTTCCAAAAGCTTTGAGGAAAAGGATTCCTCAAAGATGTTTTGTCCACCATGGAAAGTGTCCTTGTTCCCAGAGAAGGTAATAAAATCAGCAAGGAAATAATAAACCTTCTCTATAGGATATCAAAATCTTAATTGACTGAAGACACTCAAATTGATTTTTTTTTTAATCTACAGACACAGGGCAAGGTCAGCGGCAGAGGGAGCTGAGGTTGCTTTGCTTCATAGTACAAGAGAGAACTGCAGTGATCAAAAACAAACATCGGGTGTGGCACTTTGGAAAGAACAGCTTTGAAATCACAGCCATTAATTACATTTCACTGTGATTTTTAAACATAATTTAGCAAAACTTATTTAGAAAACATTGTCCTAGGAGGGGCTGAGGAAACTGTCAGTAACAGAGTGCTTGCCTGGCATTTGGGAGCTCCTAGGCTCAATCCTCAGTAGAATATAATATAATTTAATGTAACATAATATAATATATAATTAATATAATATAATAATGTAATAGAAATACGGACCTTAAGGTTGGAGGAGAGATAAGGGCATAGGAGGAATTAGGAGGAGACATGGGGGATAAATATAATCAAAATACATTGTATGCATTTATGAAATTTTACAGGAACTAGTAAAAATATTATATTAAAAGTATTCTTAGAGATTATTTTTAATTTCATTTTAATAACAGTATTTTAACAGTATTGTCAAATAATACATATCCATTTTAAAAATAAGCTTTTTTGTTAAAATGTGAGTTGTAATAACTAGAAAATTAACTATTCTTAAAACTAATCATTGAAAACTAGTCGTTTTACTAACCCTCTCAATGTACTCTCTTCCCATCCCATGGAAACAGTTCTCAATTTTATTTTGTTTTAGTATTCTAGAGTTTTCTAATTTTTTTTTTAAATAAGAGGTTTTGGTTTCTGGGAGATTTCAAAATTACCATTTAGTGCCAGTCTTTCAACTATACTTGAAAAGTACCAGTTTGGTAGCCGGGTGTGGTGGCCACACGCCTTTAATCGCTGCACTCGGGAGGCAGAGGCAGGCAGATCTCTGTGAGTTCAAGGCCAGCCTGGTCTACATAGTGAGTTTCAGGCCACTGGGGGACCCTGTCTCGAAAAGACAAAAAGAAAAAAGAAAAAAGAAAAGACAGGGAAAGTACCAGTTTGGGTTACTGAAAAGCACAGCTTTTGAAATGATTAATGGACTAGAAAGGACAGAATTTCTGTTTTCTTGTGTATTTCTTTATATATATATATATATATATATATATATATATATTTAATTCAACAATCTAAATGTCATTCAAATCTGCTACAATCTTTGGATGATGTTGCTAAAAATGTCTTTTGGGAAGTACGGCTTCCGGCCCCCTCCTCCCACCGTCCTTATGACCAAACGAGGATCGAAATCTCCAAAATCACAGTTTGGAAAATTCTAGCAAAATTTATTGCGTTTACTAGCAGAGCAAGGGGTGCGGGGGTTACTTACAAACGTTGTGGTTATGTGAGGGTTTTCTTTACATTTCAACCCGGGACCCTGTGACCACCTGGCAGGTGCCCAAAGATGGCAAAGGCTCTCTCTGGCTTCCCTTGTCCCTATCCTGAGTCCCTCCCCCATGTACCGCTCAGGCCAGCTGGTTGGATGAAAGGCATGACTGGCTCTCTCTGCCTCTCCCCTCCTATGGACGTTCCATAGTCAAATTGGTGTATGGTGATTGGATTGAGTGGGTGAATCCCAGCTTGAAAAGGCATCTGTCCACTGCTTGCCAATCTAGCTCACCAGGCAGAGGACAAGTCCATACAATAGATGATCATGGTTATGACTACTAAAGATCAGGCAGTGTGCCTTTCCATCCACATTTTGAGTTGTATTTTAAGCTAGAATAATTTAGGGTGCACAATCATTCTACTCCAGTTCTATCATTTTTATTCTATAAAACAAAATGTCCTAAGAAAGAAAGTGATTTGCCACTTGGATTTTACTTTCATTAAAACAACAAACTATGGGGTCTTTACATAGGTTTTTTTGTTTATAGCATTTATAAGTTCAGAATTTAATATCATTTTCATTTTGTTGAACTACAACTGAATAACCATTATTGATTCAATAGATTAAAACAGTCATTGACTTTACAAAGAGGCTTTTTCCAGCTGTCAAGGAAAAATTTATTCTGTATACAAGACTCACTATACCTTCAACTGCTTTAGGAAGTTTCACAGAAGGACTGGCCCTTGGCATTCTGGTGAACCTGCTGACCGTGTCTGTCAGTTTGGCTTTCAAACAGCAAGTATTTGGGGTGCTTTGGATTTCAATTCACACTCTGAATCTTAAAAATACTCACTTGCTTCCTGGGGACATTTTTCAATTTGAAATGTTTTCTTTAAAGTTTCTTAAAGTCATATTTAAAGCTAAAGGGGGTAGATTTTCCAAAGAGCATGAACTTAGGAAAGATAACATCATGTTAAGCAAATAACCCACTTCCTTCTGTGAGGCTGTATCAATCTTTGATCTATTTTTCCCTTTCTGTCAATTTTTAATTACAATTTTTATTGAATAGTTTGGGTCTTTATATAATTATTTTTTATTTATACAGACCTTTTTTTCATCAAGTAATGTTAAGGGAAAGAAAATAATAATATAATTTTCAATGTGATGTAATTCAGAACATCTCTGAAAACTATGATATTTATTAAGATATGAATACAAAAATTTAGAAAAATAATTTGAAAACATTTATCTGGACATTAATCTTAACTAAGCTAAGAGATTCATTAGCTCTGAAAATGATCCGCTATTACTCAAAGTATAAAAAGTTAAAGTTAACAGCATACACATGTTTTTAAATATTTATTTTTATTTTATGTATATGAGTGTTTTGCCTGCATGTATGTAAGTGCACCATGTGAGTACAATGCCCACAGAGGCCAGAAGATGGCATCAGATTTCCTGGAGGCAGACTTAGACAGATGCTTGTGAATCACTAGGTGGGTACCAGGAATGGAACCTAGATCCTCTATGAGAGCAACCAGTACTCTTAACTGCTGAGCCATCTCTCCAGCTTCTGTTTTTTTTTTTTAATTATTATTATTTATTTAACCCACCAAGTCCAATTAGTGCTGCCCATGCACTCACAGGTCGTCCATTGGCATAAGGAGAATCAGCCAATGACCACATTCCTAAAGGTAGTGTTTTGGTTTCTTTCTGTTGCTGTGATAAAACACTGACCAAAAGCAAGTTGAGGAGGAAAAGGTTCATTTGGCTTACATGTCCTAATCACAATCCACCAGTGAGGGAAGCCAAAGCAGAAGCATGGTCTGAGAAGGACAGCAACCTAGAGGCAGGAAATGAAGCATGGTCCGAGAAGGAATGCTATTTACTGACTTGTCTCTCTTACCTGTGATCAACCTGCTTTCTTATACAACCCAGGACCTCTCACGTCAAGTACGAATTAAGAAAATGCCGCAGACATGCCCACAGGCCAGTCTAATATAGGAGATTCCTGAGCTGAGTTTTCTCTTCCCGGTGTGTCAGGTTGAGAGCTGAAGCTACCAGCACAGCTAGTGCCTCTCACCAGCAGCCGTCTACTGCCAATACCTCCTGATCTAGTAGGAGGTCATAGGAGCCATTCCACTGTCCATGCTGCATTTTAACTGGCTTGTGTACACGCAGATCTTGTATAGCTAAGCACAGCTGCTGTGAGTTCAAGTGTGCAACAGCAATGCCATATGCAGAGGATACCATTTCAAAACACTTGTCCCCATCCTCTGGATTATGTAACTTTTCTGTTCCCTCTTCTGAGATGTTCCCTGAGCCTTTAGGGGAGGTGTTGATATAAATGTCCCATCTACAGATGAGCACTCACAGCCCTTTATTTTCAGCACTTTGAACAATAATCCAGCTCTGCATTACAATAAAAAACTTCTCTGACCAAGGCTGGGAGCAGCACAAATCTATGGATCTAAACATAAATATTTAGAAGACAGTTTGACAACATGACCATTTAGAAAAACCATATCAACAGATTCCCCAGTAGGGCTTATAATTTCCCTAGCCATGGGTTTTGACCATGATTATAGTACCAGGCTTGAAATCCCTCCTGTGGAGTATCAAATCTAATCAAGAGAGCAGTTAATTACTCCTAAGAGTCTTGCATCTACTACACCACTGAGCACATCTTACCTGGAAGTTCAAACTCTTATTGCAGCATGCAGGACCCAGCACTGATTAAGAACTTTGACATCTTTCTCCCTCAGCACTCTGCATAGTACCTCTCCAGCATTCTGACAGTAGCAAACAGAGTGTTTCCTGATTATTTGATTTCTAGGTCCTGAAACGAAATTATACGGTGTCTTCATCAATTGGATCTCAACATCTACTTATGGTGGGTAGCCAAGAACAATAGCAAGAGTCTGTATTGTATTGATGCCTCTGGAGTGTCTCCGACTGGGATTTTAATCTAATCATTCATGTGTTCTGGAAGTAGCACTGTCTTCACTAATGTGGAGTATGTGTTTTCAAACTCCTTCTAAAAATGCATATTATTAATTAGATCACAAGTGAGTAGGGTTTCGTAAGGCTTCTTCGTCCATCTGCAGTTCTGGTTGTTCTAGCCCCACGTTCCTTTCTCCCATCCCCCATCCCCAGGCCCTCATCACGGGCCCACTGTTCTTTCATAAGACATCCTCTACTGTCCCCTCTTACTATATGTTTTTTACTTGGATTACAAGTTCTTAGGTTACAAGGTAGCTTCTTCATGTGCAGTTCATTTTGTTTAAGCATTGCCTGGCCCCTCATTTCCCATTCCTGTCACTCCACTACCTGCCGCCAGCACTCTCCACCTCTACTTCCATTTCACCTGCATTCTAGTGTCTACTCTTTACATGGCACCTCTCAACCAATGGCCTGTTTCTACTTTCCTGATTCTACATATATTTCACATTAAACACCAGACAAAAGATTTGAAGCTAGGAACCTCATATGAGAGAGGCTATGTGGTGTTTGTGTGGTGGGGGGCTTGGGTGACTTCACAAAGTATGTTTTGTCTAGTTCCATCCATTTACCTGGAAGTTGCAAGATTTCCTTTTACTTTACAGCTGAGTAATAGTCCATTGTGTATATGTACCATAGTTTCATTATCTATTCATCACTTGATGGAAATCTAGGTTGATTGCATTCCCTGGTAATAGTGAATAGAGCAATAATGAACATGGAGATTATAATCTTTTTTATCTTTTCCAAAATCAGTTCTTCATTTTGTTGATTGTATTTTTTCATTTGTAATTCATTAATTTCTAACTGATTTTGATTATCCCTTCCTACGTACCATTTCCGAGCCTGATTGTTCTTTCTCTAAGGCCTTAAGGTACATCATTAACTTCTTAATTTGAGATCACTCAAATATTTTGATGTAGGCACTTAGTGCTATGCAGTTTCCTCTTAGGACTGCCTTCGTTGTGTTAGATTTTAGTATGTTGTGTTTTCATTTTTAATCCTAGGAGTTTTTCATTTCTTTCCTGACTTTCCTTAATTATCATTGAGTAGTATGTTGTTTGGTCTCCATGACTTTCTGTAGTTTCTATTGCTGTTGACATCAAGCTTTATTCTATTATGGTGAGATAGAATACAGAATTTTATTTCAGTTTTCCTATATTTGTTGAGACTTCTGTGTGACCCAATGTGTGACTGAGAAAAATATATATTCTCTAGTATTTGGGTGGAGTGTTCTACAGATATCACTTAAGTTCATTTGATTTATGATGCCATTTAAGTCCAGCATTAGTTTTTGCCCAGATGACTTGTCTATTGGTGAGAATGAGGTATTAAAGTCACCCACTATCACTGTGTTGGGGTTAATCCTTAGTTTTAGATCTCATAGTATGTCTTTCATGAAATTGGATACATTATGTTTCTTTGGTAAAATTGTAATGTTCTCTTGATGGATTGTTCCTTTAATGAAAATGAAGTGATCTTTCTTATTTGTTTTGACTAGTTTTAGTTTGACATCTATTTTGTCAGATATTAGAATAGTTACACCCACTTGTTTCTTAGTTCCATTTTCTTGGAATACTTTTTCAATCCTTTTACCCAAAGGTAGATTTTATTGTGAGTGGTGAGGTGTGTGTCTTGTAGGAAATAGAAAGGTAATAGGATTTTGCAGATGGGGAAGTAGATCTAAATTCAATCAAAATATACTGTATGAGCCAGATGTGGTGGCACATGCCCTAGTCCCAGCACTCAGGAGGCAGAGGCAGGCAGATCTCTGTGAGTTCAAGGCCAGCCTGGTCTACATAGTGAGTTCCAGGCCAGGTGAGGCTTCAGGGAGACCCTGCCTTAAAAAGGCCAAATAAAAGGAAAAGAAAAAAAAGAAAGATGCACACACACATATAATCATGAAATTCACAAAAATTCGATTTAAACAATTTGATATTGAGGGGAAAAAAAAGGATGGATCCTGTTTGCTAATCTGGTCTACCAATCTGTGTCTTTTTAAAAAATTATTTAACATTTTTATTTTACGAGTATGAGTGTTTTGCTGAGTGTAATAACCCAGGTTGATAGTTGCTAGCTTTCAGAACCTAAAATACTTCTTTTCAGGCCCATTGGCCTTTAAAATTTTTTGTCAAGGAGTAAGGTGTCACTCTGTTGGGTCTGCCTTTATAAATGGCTTGATTTTCTCTCTTGTAACCTTCAATACTCTTTATTCTGTATTTTTAATGTTTTAACTATCATATGCCATGAGGAGTTCCTTTTCTAGTGCTATTTGAAGTTACGTAGGCCACTCGTGTCTGGATAAGCAGCTCTTCTTGAAGTAAGAAAATTTTTTTCTCTGATTTATTAAAAATCGTTTCTATGCCTTTGGTATAGTTTTCATCCCTGGCTTCTATGCCATAACCCAAAGGTTAGGAGCTGTCATGTGTCCCACAGCTTTTCTAATGTTCTGTTCATTTTTAAAAAACTTATCATTGACCTTTACTGAGTGATTCGGTTCCTCTACTTTTTCTTTCAGTCCTGGATCTCTTTGTTTTCCTACATGATTCATTCTGTTGGTGAGCTTGCCACAGTGGTTTTTATTTGGCTATTAAGTTTGTCTTTTCCAACATATTTTAGTTTGGTTTTACTTCAATAATTCCATCTCTTTATTAAATTATATTTTCATATCTTGTATTGACTTCCTTATTGCATTCAGCTCTTCGTGTTCTCTTTGAGTGGGTTCATGTTTTCTTTGACTTGCTTGAACATAGTAATAACCATTTTTTAAAAAAATTCTTTGGAACCAGGTAATTAGAAATTATGGGACAATATTACAGGTTTAGAGATTTGTGAATGAGACAGGCTATCTTGGTTTTTGTGTTTGATGCAGTTGGTTCTGCACTGGGAGTTGTGTATCTGGGGTGTTTTGTTGATTGGGTTTTTCTGTCTTTCTTCCTTCCTTTCTTTTCATGTTTAGGTCATTTATCTTTTTTCAGCAGAGATGTTGACAATATTCAGAAGCAGTGTCCATCTTGGTTGTGTTGAGATAGGTTTTCTTCTGTATGGCTGGTACAAGTTCCCTGGGGCAGTGTAGAGGGCCCAAATGGGAAGTTAGGGGCCCCTATTTGGTACAGGAGTAAATGCAGGCTGAACTTCTGGTGCAAATTTCCCTTGAATCTATGGGCTAGCCTGGTGTAGGAGGCCACAGTGGCTTGAAGAGAAGTTCCTGGGTAGTAAGGCATGTCTAAGAAGAGGAATCTGGGCTCCCTACTTGGTTCAGGAAGATATGAGGCTTTGGCGTCTGGAGCAAAATTCTCAGGAGCTGTAGGAGGACTTGGTGGTGGAGGCTTGATGCTTGGAATAGGGTTCCTGGATGGAATAGGCAGGCTTAAATCAGAGATTTGTATTCACATTTCTATGAAAAAACATCAAAAGCCATTAAAATATTAAGTGATGTTTTGTATGAAAAAAAAAGAAATCAACAGATAGTATTGGTAAGATAACAAATATTATTTGGTAAGAAATATTGCTTGCCTGCTTCTTCCCACAGGAGACTTAACTTAGATTTACCTACCACAATCTTACTTACAACAGCAAACTGTATTCCTCTAGCCTGCACACTTCTCACATATATGCAGTGCTTCTTTAAGGCTCTTTAATTAAAAATATTAATCTATTGCCCATAACTGAATCCATGTCAAATAATAATCTTAATTTTTTAAAAAGTTGCAAAATATAATAGATAATAATCCCGAATTACAGAATAATTATTATAAATCTTTAACTTCCCATCTCTAAGAATGTTTTTGAAACTATGTAAAAATAATATTAAAGGGCCAGAGATATACCTAGTTATAAATACTGGCCCTCTGTTGGATCATCAGTACCACAAAAGAAGGAAAGAAGAGAGTGAGAGGTGGAAGGAGAAAGGGGGAGGGGTGAGTGCGGGCAGAGGAATGAGATATTAGAAATAACTGAAGATACATTATTTAGACATGTTTGTCACATCTACATGTGGCTAGCTTTTGTTTGTGCTACAAAGTGGTTTTGAGTAACCCAGTCTGCATTAGCATGCTACTTCCTTATGTCAATGAAAGTCTAACTCTTGCTTAAAAGTCTCAAATTCATTGGTTCAAAGTTCATTTTAAGCCTATTTTGCTTAACATAAATAATTCAGGATAGTTTTGTCTCTTTGCTCTGTTCTGGAAAATGCAACTACAGTTTCTTCATTATATTCCCAATAACTTCTTCCATTTCTTGGCATCCATTTGTTTTTCCTACTTTTCTAATATCTCTGTAGCAACAATATTTTGCTCCACATATTGTTCATTTAAAAACTCAATGGCAAATGAATGTGTCTGTGAAAGCAAGCTTACTAAACTAATCTATTGCCTACTCGCTTGCTTTATCAGCCAATGAGGACTCAGAGGGTAGCAGACATTTTAAAACTCCCTAACTATTATGCCAATATCTACAAAAGAAACAAACAGAAAGAAGCAGATCAAAGAAAGCACAAGACCGCTTCGACAATTTTGATTTTCAGATCACAGAATGGTGTGACATCAAGTCATCTGGAAACAAGGTGTTTAAAACTTATCAAGCCTCATTAGGACTGAATTTAAAACTATGTATAGAAGGAAACCTGATGTCTAGCACGGCTGTCAGCTCACGTGTTAGAGTCTGAAAGAACCAAGGGATCATTAACAACAAAAGCTTCAGAGTTTTCTCTTACTTTGATATTCTGACCTAAATAAAATATTTAATAGTGCTGGGGGCTGGAGAGATGGCTCAGCAATTAAGACTACTGACTGCTCTTGCAGAGGACCTGCGTTCGATTCCCAGAACCCACATGGCGGCTGCGAACCATCCTTAACTCCAGTTCCAGGGGAATCTGAAGCCCTCTTCTGGCTCCCCGCATTGCAGGACATGGGTGCATTCACTTACATGCAGGCAATATGCTCATGCACGTAAAATAAAAATAATAAATAAAATATTAAAAAATATTTAATAGTGCTGAATATGAAATTATGCTGTGAAACAGTATTAATATTTGAGTAAACAATGGAATATATGAGAGATTAAAAATCAGTATGCACTGTTTAAAATGTCCCAAGGCAGTCCTGACACATTTCTTCAGGTGATCTTTCGACTTATGAACTGAGGAGTACCATTTGGCACTAATGGGTTCAACTCTAGTAGCAGGAACTCACCTAAACCCCACTGTATAGTTTGTGATAAAGAATATTTCTCAAAATGAATGCTGACAAAAGGGCAGAATGCAATGGTAATCTCCAGGATATTACTGTCTTTTCTCTGTATCTGCTGGCAATTAGTTGAAGCAGGCTTTAATATATCATTTATTTAGTAGGTTAACAGAGCTTATTTCTAGTGTTGATCTTGGAATAGCATCTCAGAAGTAATGTGCAAACAAAATGATGATATATTTCAAAGTGTGATTGATCCCTTGTAATCAGGACTCACCTTATCTCTTTTGATGAAAAAAAATAAAATAAAAACAAAAGATGACTTAAATAAAAATAGTTTGAAAATCTGAAAAATCAATTCTAGTAAATAGTAACATATGATCCAAATTAGGAAACAGATGTGATCAAAAGAACTGGAGTAGGATTTGCTTTGAAAGTACTGAGATGTTTGTAACAATGCTTCAGTGTGTTTCAAGAAGTGTTCAAACAAGTTATTTAAAAAAAAAATGCCTTCAGATGCAATTTTCTTTCTAAGGGTTTTGGGGCTGTCCATCTTTCAGAAGGGGCTTGTTTGCAGCTGCCTCTGCAGAGTTGGCCTGGGCATGCTGGCGGGCATTGCTGCACTTTCCCGATTCCTGATCAATGTCCAGTGGAGCTCTCTCAGGACAGGGACTGGGTCAGCCTTGATCATCTAATTCACTCGCATTGAGTACTGTTTCTCATACATTTCACATGCTTTAAACAGCCTAATGATTTTGTCCACTTTTAAAGTAGAGATAGAATCAATGCTGAGCGATCTTCCTGAGCCCCTGATGTGAGCTCTTTGTGAATCAGTGGATCTCGGAGTCATTCATTAGATTCTCAGCATGGCATCACTTGGGAACTTGTTAGAAATATGCATTCTCAAACTCCATCCAAGACCTTTTAAATCTGGAGTGAGTCCAGAAGTCTGTGTTTACAAAGAGCTTCAGGTGTTTCTCATGCATGCTAAAATTGAGATGTGCTAATGTAAACAGTTCCCAAATATACTGCACACAGTTTTAATGGAATTGTAAGAGTATGTGAATAGACTATTCTAGAAAGTAGTATTTTAAGATAGGTTATGAATCACTTTAATGTCTCAAGAATTTTATTCTTAAGAATCCCACTTAATGTTAGGAACCATTGTCTAATGATATAATAAATTGCATATATTTTTTTGGGAAGACTGACTCAGTTTGAATGACTGGAACAGATCCTGAGTCAAGTACTTTAGTAGAGATGGCTCATTAAAGAAATGCTTCCAAAAGCACAAATGAAAGATGGTAAGAGCAAAAGTCAGTCAAGCGTGTCTAACCAAGAATGGGCTATGAGCATAGGCAGAAAAGGCTCCACCCCAAGGAGAGCCTTGTGAAAAACTGCCTGTGGGGACTAGAGAGATGGCTCAGTGGTTAAGATCACTGACTGCTCTTGCGGAGGAGCCAGGTTCGATTCCCAGCACCCACATGGTGACTAACAACCGTGGGTAACTCCAGTTCCAGGTATCCGACACCCTCTTCTAACCCCCCTACCAACATTGCACTACACAGGTGCACCTACCTACATGCAAGCAACACATCATACACATAAAATAATACAAACAATAAATAAAATATTAAAAAAGGAACAGCCTGTGTAATATATCTCAGAGTTGGCACTATCAAATGTTTACCCAGTGCACAGGGAAATAAACATTTTGGCTTTGACAAGAAGGAAAAGCTTTACAGCACAGTCAGCCTTTAAGGAAACCAGGTGCTAAAGAAGCATTAATCTGCTTAGGACCAGGTGGAGGGTAGAAGAATCCACAGGGAGGGGAGCGATGTCTACTGATTGGATAGTGAGAAGGGGGAATGTGGGGTTCTTTCTCAGAAGCACACATGTTCATCTTGCTTGCTCACAGGTCACATGCTTCTTTTCAAGTGGTAGCGAGAAGTTATCGTGTTCTGACTGGGGGCTTTAAGCCTGTGGCATCAAAAAGTCATCGACCAGAAGAGCTGTTCAAGTTTGCCTGTGTCCATTCTTACAAAGCTACACTGTCCCTTGAGGGGATTTGGGGGGATTTACAGAAAAGCATTTTAAGTGCATGACTACTGAAGAATTAATGCTCACATATATATAGGCTTTGGCTAATTTCAGAATCATCCTACTAGGAGGCAAGGAAATTAAGACATGTATTCACATGCCCACCAAATGAGCATTGAACTCAACAGTTCTAATGCAATTCCTTTTCCTGGATATGTTTGATTATGGATAAATAAGATGTAGAAAGCTTTCAGACAGGGAAAATAAGACAGAAGTCTATAAAAATGGATAAAGAATTCATGACTGATCCTTGTTGGTTACGATAAAGTGATAAAATGACAATAAAAATATGACTTTGCATTCACTGATAGTAATACATATTCACAATTATAAGATGAGATGTCATCATTGTGGAAGACTTCTTAGAAGTGATAACATAGAGAAAATGCCTAAATAGAGGTCTGAAGGACATTCACAGGCAATGGGGATAAGATAGCTCAGCTGCTAAAGGTACTTGCCATCAAGCCTGAGTACCTGAGTTTGAACCCTGGTAACTCACATGGTGGAATGAGATAACCAACTCCCACAAGTTGGTCTCTGACCTCCACATTCACTCTGTGGCATGTACACACACACACACACACACACACACACACACACACACATTACCCAAATAAATACATAAAATATAATAGATTTTTTAAAAGATAATCAGAGGCCAACAAATGAAAAGGATGCTATGTGGGCATCAGCCAGAGAGATAAGAGTGTGGACTGGAAGTGTGGGAAAGAGAAAATAATGTCAGAGTTTTTAGAGGATTATAAAGACACGTTTGCTGAGAGGCTGTGTGTCAGAGAAGGAAACCTCCAGCCTTACCAATGACACGTGGAGATGATGAATGTACAGGCCTATGTAGATAATTCATGATATGAGCTTTCTAAAGAAGAGAGAAGGACCCAGGGCTGTGTTTGACAGGCTCAGTTCCTTTATGAGAGGAAAAAGCCTACTTACTTGTGATGAGGATGGGAGAAATGAAGATAAGGCTGTGTGAATACATCTTCAATGCAGAGAAAATAGCAACAACTACCTTCAAAGAGCTGTTGTGAAATGATAAAAGACACCAAAGAGTTTACCACAGTCCTAAAGGTGTGCTCCACACCCAGCATATCCAGCTATCACACTTTAAATGGGGGATTGCTTTTCTCTGCTTTTGATTTCGGGATGGCAGAAATCTGAGGGCTTGAACCCATCTGTACCTGTTGTGCTTTATCTACTTTTATGTTTTATATAATGAGCAAAGTTACTTGTGACCCTATTAGGAGGAATGGGCTAAAGGAGCTGGCTGAAGTTTGAATGCCACTGCCTTGAAGAATGGGAGATGAACGAAACTGGCTATGTGTGCAAAAGAATTTGTGATCAGAATTCAGGGTCAGTAGAGGTTAGAAGCTGTATATTTGCCGTGACCTCAAAAAAGCACAGTTGTGGATTCCATTTATAGGAAGAGCGAAGAGTGAATTCAGGATAATCCTAAGCATTTTATACAGAGAGGCCAATTATAAAACTGGGCAGATGAGGCACACATGTAAAATGCTTAAAAACTGAAGAAAAAAGATTTTACCAAGTGGCTTGTGATGACTAAAATGTATCAGCTGACTTTGAAGACGTGTGCCTAGTGTGATCATGGCATGGACTGCTTTGTCAATCGCTGCGATTCTGTCCTGTAAATGGCATTTTGTTTGAACAGTTAGCAGTCAGTGCCTCAGTTTCAAATGACATTTTATTGCTAAACACAGTTCTAGCACTATAAGGTGATTTGCAGATGATAAGAAAACGTAGTGTTATTTCACTGTCATGAAATACTACAGACAACAGAGTCAATTGCTTGGAACTCTAGAAATTGTCCACTGCTGTCAAGCTCAACACTATTAAAAATGTTTTTTATAGTAGCCTAAAAAGTTCTTTATTACGGAAAGAACCACTGAAGAAATTAAAAAAAAAAAAAAAAAAAACAGAAAGCATGAAGAACTAGGTTTGATTCAATAAAAGGCTTAAGGGTCATACTTTAAACAAATGTAAAAACTTTGAGGATGGCAGATACACATGGTTTAGGTGATGGCTGTGGAAGTTCACATTTCATATTTGTATTTTTTTTTCTGTTTTGGATACTTAATATATGAAAACCAGTACTAATTCTTTTTCAGGCTTTTTGATTCTAAAATCTTAAATTCTGAATACACACACACACACACACACACATACATGCATACTTCTAGAAAGTAAAATCCCAATGTAATATTGGATGAACTAAAAAAAAAAACCAGAAAGGTTGAATTAGGTATGCCTTACAATGACTAATAATTAGTAATCAGCTACATCAATGATGAATTATGAATAATGAAGGATACAGCCAGAGCCACACACAAATGCTACCATTACTGTAGGAACAACAGCAAACCAATTAGCTCCCTAAAAGCTTGATGCTTAATTGTCATATTGCCTTTTGGCACAATCTCTGAGAGTTTATTGCCCAATTTCTCCTCTATAAACATTTGAGTCTTCCTTCTGTGGTGGAAAGTTCTGTTGTGCTGAAATGACAGGAACAAATAACTTCTAGCTCAGCATCAGGTAAAAAAATACATACAAATAGATAAAATATACTGAGCTGGAAAGCTTAAGCACCACAACAATGACCAGCCCAACAAACTATGCCCACAGGTGCAGTAGTGATACTTTTACCTTGGGGTTAATCAACAGTTGTCTAATGGGACTTAAGAGTCACTCAATGGGAGGAAAACTCATGTGTGGTACTGTAAACGTAGCCAAGTACATATGGGTGGAGATGGTATAAACCCTAGAGGAAAACCTACTTTTATTACATCCCTAAACCAATGAAATTTCTTACTATATCTAAATACGTATCCTTGAGTTTACATACAAGTGTACCTCTCACCACTCATCAGAAAAGCTACTTTTTGCAACAGATGGAGACTATTACAAAGTTCCATCTGGGACTGGAGAGATGGCTCAGTGGTTAAGAGCACTGGCTGCTCTCGCAGAGGACTCAGATTCAGTTCCCAGCACCCACGTGGTGGCTAACAACCATCTGTAACTCCAGTTCCAGAGGATAAGAAGCATATACTCATCCACATAAAATAAAAATAATAATAAAAAAATACCAAAGTTCCACAACTGGTCAAATAAGTGTCCACGAAGTGTCTGTTCCTAAGTAACACATCTACATTGCAATCTCTAACCTAAGGCTCAGGGAAATTTGTGGAAGAAGGGGTCGAAAAATGTAAGAGCCAGAGGGCCAACATATGTACTGTTAGCTGATACATTCTAGACATGATAGGGAGGCTGCACCAGTGAACTCTCCACAGTGTGGTAGTCTAACAAGATCTGCATAATGACAAAACTAGTTGACATACAAACGTGGACGGGAGAAATATCATGGGGTCCCATCTCGAGATGAAGAGTTATAGGCAATCAGAGGATAATGAGAAAGGGACAATCAGTTTTTCTCTAGGGATTAGCTCCCTGAGAGGTTCTCTAACTTAAAGTGGGCACCTAAGCACAGGTACACAAGAGCACCACTGAATGAAGACATATATGTATATGTGTGTGTATGTGTGTGTGTGTGTGTGTGTGTGTGTGTGTGTCTAGCACTGAGTTGGTCAGTCACTGTAGTAGTGTCCACATTCTGGAAGGGGTGTGAGGACTGAGAATTACTGAAAGCAGAACAGGTTTCTCATACCACGTCAGCGCAAAATGGCCATGCACTGTGATGGCAGAATCACCCTAACCTTTCAAATTCTTCTGTAGTACAGTTTTCATCTCCCTGAGGCGCACAGAGGTTCACAAGTTTACATGGTGGGATGTAAAAACAGAAAACTGCAGTGTCTCCTGTAACATTCAGTTTAACTGCAGTTATTCTAGTATTGAGAAATGCACAAGGGTTTCTGTATCTGTGAGAGGTTGGGTTCCTTTATGAATACCGTGAGGGCTGCGAGAACAGTTTCATAGAGAAGAACTCTGCGCCTTCCACCCCTGCTATGATCTCAGTGAAATGTTTAGTGTTTTGTTTCCTCTGCTTTTTCATATGTAAATTGCACAGTATAGGGTTTAAATGATGACAGTGCTGTGAATTTAACCAGCTATTCACACATATATAGATAACTTTAATGATAATATATAATTCTCTTGGGGAGACAATGTAAATATATTTTTAAAAATATTTTCCTTATTTTTATTTTTATGTGTATGAGTGTTTTGCCTGCATGTATGTAAGTGCACCCATGTCATGAAAAGCCTGCAGAGGCCAGAAGAAGGTGTTGGATCCTCCAGAACTAGAGCTGGGGACAATTGTTAGCTGACATGTGGGTGCTGGGAATCAAACCTGGGTCCACTGAGTCATCTCTCTAGCCCCGTATGTTTTATATAACTGAATCCTCAGGTTATCCAAATATATAATTAGCCAGTGCCTGGCACGCAGCAAATAATAAATAGTACTTTATATAATTGTGATTATTGATACACTACAAATAATGTTCAATATGTATTTACGGAGTAGATTATATACATTCATGGCCATTTATGAACCTTGTCATAAAACATCATGGCAGCTGAGCATGGTGGTGCACACCTTTAATTCCAGGACTTGGGAGATAGTGAGTGGCAAGCGAATCTCTGTGAGATCAAGGGCAACCTGGTCTACATAGTGAGGTTATAGGGAGACCCTGTCTCAAAAAGACACAAAAAATAAATAAATAAATAATAAATAAATAAATAAATAGATAGATAAATTCCACTACAGTATCCTTTTGAATACTTGATTTATGTTCTAAGATTTTAAAGGTATTTTTAGGCATTTACTCTTCACCTACCAAAAAAAATTGTCAAATCGTAAGGACCATGCCTGCTTGTATTACAAAGGCCCAGTTTTTGCACTCAAGCATTCAGATTCTTTGTTCCTTCCCCCGTGACTCTAAATCTTCCAAGTCCTGAGATGTTTAGCTTTGGTGACTTCAAACTTGATAATTTGGTAATTCATTGTCATGTACACGATCAATTTAGCTTCACTAGAGAATATTTGAATTTATTCATTTGACAATCACTTAATATTTGGAAGTTGGATGTTATCTTATGACTTCCCTTTCATGCCAGTGTATCGAGTGGTCCCAGTTAAAGTACAGACACCCACAGATTAAGAAGCACGAGTTATAGCTACATGATTGTCTTTGTTGTACAAACAACATTTAATAAAATCTATGTTGTCCTGAGTAATTTTACTAAATCTCTACAATCTATTAATCATTACTGAAGAGACTTAGACCACCGATAGAAGACAAAGCCTTTACTCTTGTGAAGTTTCCAGATGAACAAGAAGTACATTAAATGTACCATTGTTCTGTCAAACATTTGTATAATGACAATTTCATTTAGGATGATAAAGATTTTGTGAGTCTCAGAGCAACACAAGGATGGGACAACACTGTTTGGGGTTGTGGAGGACAGCTGAACAATGATTGTTCAAGGCAAGATAGAGAAGATATCAAAAGGAGCAAAGTGGGCACACACCTTTAATCTAAGCACTCGGGACGCAGAGGCAGAAGGAGCTCTGTAACAGTGAGGCTAGCCTGGTCTATCTTGTCACAAAAGAACAAAAATCGACAGTTGTGAACACCATGTACTGCTCTGGGTGTTACAACATGCTTGTCTTTGAAAACTGCTCATACATTCGTTCTCTAATTTTCCTTTCCTTCCTTTCCTTCTTTCTCTTTTGTCTTTCTTTCCTTGCTTCAAGATAGGAGCATCTTTATAATTAAATGTCAATATGTCCAAAAAATGGTATTTTAAATATTGATCAAACTAAAGGCTCATTCCTTTATGCTGTCAATCATACTTAAGAATTGCTTTTCCCTACCAAGAATCATTGGTTACTTAAAAATAAATAAGCACTTTGATGCTTCCTAGTTGTTCTAAAAGTCACTACAATACAATAGGTAAAACAGAGGAAGGAAAAATAATCTTTCAACAAGCACAACTTTAAAACAGGTTTGGGAACTGAAGAGGAGACTCAGTTGGTAAAGTGCTGCCTGTCTAAGCATGGGGATCTGAGATTGTTCTTGTCCCCAGAACCCATGTACAAAGCCAGGCATAGAAGTGAATGTTTATAGTCTCAGTCCTGGGAATTGAGAACAGGAGAATCTCTTGAACTCACTGGTCAGCTAGCTTAGCTGAATGGGTGAGTTAGATTAAGTGAGAGGCCCTATTTTAAAAAATTAGAATGAAGAGTGATTGGGGGAAAACCCAACACCAACCCCTGGCCTACATACACACACACACACACACACACACAGAGAGAGAGAGAGAGAGAGAGAGAGAGAGAGAGAGACAGAGAGAGATTTTAACATAACATACCTTGATTGACACAGCATACATATACAATAATCCCAGAATGTCAACAGAAACTCAAAAGAATCAAAAACAAGACCAGAGAGAGAGGGAATCGTAGCATTTGGGAACTGGTGGAAAGATCAGAAGATCAAGGTCAGCATCAGATACACAGTGAGTTCAAGGAAAACCTGGGCTGCATGAGACCATGTCTGAAACAAAACAAAACCAAATATTTTTCTAAAACAGTTATTGTATATAAATGGGCCCCCAAAGATAAAAACAGTATGTGTCATAAAGACAGTATTCACCATCCAAAATAATTTGCATTGAAGGCTTTTAAAAGACATCTAGAAATATATGTTGATAATTTGAAGTACAGTTTGAAATCATTCAAGAAAAGTTTCTGGAATGTGCATATGGGCTACTCAAATTAGCTATCATAAAAGTTGTGTGCAAATCCAGTCAGTGGTTCATTTTTACTAGACAAAATGTTATTGGAACACGAGTACAACCATTTGTTTATCAACTGTCTGTGTCTGTTTTGTGTGGCTACAGCAGAACAGGTAGTTGAAAGAACGTAATTCTTGAAATCTAAGATATCATGCTATCTGGCCTTTTGTAAAAAGTGTGTGCTGAACCCTGTTCTACCTTGTTAAAAATAAAATAAAACATCAGCTATATTATTTTTTAAAGAATTTTTTAAATCGATGCATTGATCTCTTGGACTAACAATCATTGCTAAATCTTTATATTCTCATCAAAGTATTAAAGTTCTGAATTTATTTTTAATCACTGTTCAATCTTTATTTAACAGTCCAGGAATCAGGAGGGTGGGCCTATGCCGTATGATGAAGGCAGTCTATTTTCTTGCATCAACACCCATCTTTACACATTAAGAGGCATAACTGGTAACGTGGTGCTGGCCAACTCTCGGTGGTGGCACAGTTCCATCTCCCAGGGGTGTGGGAACACCCAACTGCACAGCAGTAACAATAAATCTAGCATATCCGTTTATGAAATAACTTTGGCAGTCATGGCAGGAGGATTTGGATGGAAGTGCATTCCTGGTCTTCCAGCTGGAAGATCAGAGCAGAGATTCTAAAGCAACCGGCAGAGTAGGATGGCAGATAGTGGCTGCTTGGATAGGAACAGAAGAGAGCTTGGGCTCCATGCTGAGCTCAAGGGGAAAAGCAAACAAGACCGGGGGCTCCAAACAGCCCCCTGGGGCCCAGCATCAGCCCGAGGATTGCCGACGCCATCTGCCGGACAGCCCTGGGATTTCAAATCGCGTCTGCACGAGTAACAATCCCAGGGGCCCCTATACTGTGCTTCTAATGAGAAGAGGCATTGCAGTTACACCAAAAAGCAGGCTACAGAACATAGGCAATGAAAGTGAACCTGATCTGCACCTGTTACTTAATAATAAGAGCTTTACAAAGAGTGCAGCGTTGATCCGGGAATCTCCGGGGCATGGAGCTCAGAGGCAGTATTGCAGTATTTAATTGTGTGGGATCTTTAGAGGCCAACCCTGCGGTCCTGCTTGCGTGCATCACTAGGACCACTGGAGGTATTTTCTACTCCAAATCCATGAAATCCGTACTACAAATCTCTTACGTTACCTACTATAAACCTTATACCCCAGTTTATTGGGGAGAATATAGGGGCTTGATTTGGTTTTGTCTTTTTTTTTTTTTTCTTTTAAAAGTGAAGACTAAAACTGAAATAAAAAAAAATGTCTCCGTTTGGTACAAGCCATTGTCTATGATTTAGAACTCGCATAAAATACAGAAGTTTACCACTTTCTGTTTGTGGAATTTGATTGATCTGTTGACCATGCTCTCCTAGGATTACTGTGGACCTCTCATTTCAAATTACAAAGTTTCTTATGGATTTCAATGAATTTTAGAGGTTGTGGAAATGTGCAGGTAAATTAGCATTGATTCAAATTTGCAATTCCCTGAATTTATTAAACCCGTGAGGTCTGTAATGTGAAGTATGGATTCTCTTGTCAAACCCACTTGGAATTTTATCATTCTAATATCTCTTCCTGGTGATCCTTAACACACATTAAAATCAGGGAGCTGCTGTTTGTTACAAGCTTACCAGATGTCCTTATCTCCTCATTTTATCCTTGTGATGATGCAGTCATGTGAGAACCATCCTTGTTCTTAATGAAAAAGAAGCTGAGGAGAACCAGCTTGGCAATTTGTTCAACGGTCATACAGAAAAAATAAAACAGAGCCACTGACTGTGACTTTAAAGCTTATGTTTAAAATCTGGAGTCGTACAATATTACATAAATAATATTACATATTAATGACTTTTATGTTAATTGTGTTTCTGAATTGATGTTCAGCTCTTTGAGGATGAGTGCAGTAATGGTGAGCATTTAACTTTATTTAACCTACCATTTCTGAACGCATTTGGCTGCAGAACCCCAAGTAAATTTTAGTAGAAGCACCATTCCATAGCATACAGTGTCATCGATACTGAGATAGTATTACTACAGATGAGCCAGGAAGGAAGTAGCTCTTGAGGATTTCTCTGGCGGCTTCTGGAATAAGCCTTGGAGCCTTCTGCATAGGCTTTGTAGTCACTGATTTCCAACTCACCGTCTGTAGTAGGTTGGAATGGGAAAGCAAGCACCTGATAGCTTGGCTTCTGCAGTACATCAGAAGGCTTTGTGTACATGTGTAATATCCAGTGCATTCTGCAGAGGAAACAAGTGTAATTTAGTTGAGCCACAGCATGAGTGAAATCACAGCATGTTGCCATTATTGTTTAGTCAATTAAACTGTCCTATGTCTTTGCACGATCTGCTGTGCATTTAATCCCGGTGAGACACACACTCTGGCCATGTGCTTGATTTCTTTGCTTCACATTGCCTTATATTTAGCACAACCAAAGATTTGAGAACGAATGATGGAAGAAGTGATGATAAATTGTCAGGCTTTTTTAAAGACTCAGAAGTCCTAAAGTTCCCACCAGTGACAGATGGTCTGTCCTTACTCCTGGCTTGTCTTCCTGGCAGGACTTGATTCCTCACCCACCCTGCTTTCTGCTAAATTCACTTAAATTAACCTCAGCTTTGTGGGAGGTGGAAGAGTCTCCTTTGTTATAATTACATTACTATATGTAGAAGTGAAACAATCTCCACCGCAGTATGTTCTTTGCACCAACTGAATATACATTTGTAAAGATAGAAAAGAATAACATGGTCTGGAGATACGAAACAGTACCAAGAAAAACCCCTATTTCTATCTCTCCTGTTATTTTTGCTTTGTTTTGTTATGTTTTCCCTTCCTGACTTGTTATTTTCTCTGGGTATCCCATCATAACACAATTTTTTCAGACAGTCTTTCTTACTCATCATGGTAATAAACAATATTACTGAAGTATAACTACTTCAGTGTTCTATTATGAACTGAGGTTTCTTGAGTTTTTCTTTGGGGCTGGAGAGATGGCTCAGCAGTTAACACCACTGGCTGCTCTTGCAAAGGACCCAGGTTCAGTTCCCAGCACCCACATAGTAACTAACAACCATCCATAACTCCTGTTCCAGAGAAATCCAGCATCCTCTTCTGACCTCCATGGGCATTGCATGACATAGGTACACTTACATACATGCAGGCAATACATTCATACATTTAAAATAAAAGCAATAAATAATTTTTTTTTCAAAAGTGGCTATAAAATTTTTAGGTTCACTATTTTTTTTTAAATTTTTTTTACAATTAAAGTTACAGTTTTAACAATATACAAAATATTACAGTAATTCAGATTTTTTGGCATAATGATTACAGATTTGATAAATACATTTTATATCACATAATAGCGATGAGGATTATACAAAAGCTATTAAAACAATTATGAGAATAAATTCTATTGTCACTTAAGTATCTAAAGCTATTTTCCTTTGC
>NW_008348089.1:3786328-3792990 GCF_000622305.1 Nannospalax galili | reverse complement strand
AAGGTTAGTTCCACCATTCTGGCATTTTTAATTACTGTGTGTCTTGCAGATAAATCTTGGGTAATGACCAGTTGGTCTCAAATAAACCTTATCTAGAGATATATTTCTTGATATATTTTAAAAAGCACAGCGAGAATTTCCCAATTTGCAAAACAGTCCTAAGAACTGTAGCAACAATGAGCTTGATATGAAAGAGGCTTAATTAGGAAAAGGAAAAGACATTTTTAGGTCTAGTTTCTTAATCCATTTCATTGATTCTAAATGTTCACCAATAACATATGAGCTGTGCTACTTAAGTAAAAATGATGAGTAAAAGAAGCTATGCTAGTTACTTTTCTGGCTGCAGAGTCCAATACCCTATAAAAGCTCCTTAAGGATGTGAGGGGGTATTTCTTCTGGGAATGGTTTGGGAGGGCTCACAGGAAGATAGGACAGCAGGAATACAGCAGCTAGCCACATGTCAGCAGTCAGAAAACAGAGCAAGGTGAATGCTGGTGCTCATACCACTTTTTCCTCTTTGTTCAGTCTGGGGCCCCAGCCCATGGGATGGAGCTGATTGCATTTAAGGAGGGTCTTTCCAGCTCAGTTAGACTTTCTGGAAATGGCCTCATAGATACACCTTGAAGTGTGTTTCCATGGTGATGCTAAATCCAGTCAAGTTGACAATGAAGATAAATCATCAGAGCAACAATCTTTCCTAATTGAATTCTAATGTAATTGTAGGAGTAAATGCAAAGACTATAGAAATTCTAGGATGCCTTAAAATAATTAAAATACTAATTCCTAAAATCCAGAATTTGGACTTTAATTCAGCAATGCCATTACTTTAGTACAGCATTACCGAGGCTTTAGTGTTAATACTTCAAAAGGAATTAATATTGCTCAACATATTAAATAATCAGGAAAGCTGGTTTGGATTCACAGTAGTCATTCGTCGTGCGTCATGCCGTCTCCACACTGATCTCCTTTTATGTAAATGCGTCTTTGTAGGAACACTTCTCACTGGCTATTAGCTCAGACTGATGCGATGTGAGACTATACAGCCTCCTCCTTGGTCTCCTCTCTTTAATTCTATAGTTAGTTTCAACCTGTCTGAAGATGCTGCCTGTAACTTGCTATATTTGTATTGGCCATTTAAATGCCCAAGATCTAAAGTGTTGAACTCTGTCATCTCCTTACACCCCTTGCCAAATGTTCCTTCCCTTACTATCAGTTACCTTTTCAATTAGTTACTTTTAATCATTGCTGTTTCAGTAACATTCAGTTACTGCCCCCCCCAAATTCTAAGAACTCATGTGATCTTATTATTTATGCATGAAGAACTTAAGCTAAACCTAAGAGAATTATATTCCTCTTTTAGTGGATATTTCTTCAGATAACTTTTTACATTCGTCATTATAGTTTTAAAAATCAAGCTTCTTTGAATGTTATCATCATGGTATTGCATAGATTCTAGTCATATGTCTGTGTACATAGTCACTGTGTCATGAAAGGAGTATGACACATTTACCTTTCATTCTTAAGTGTAGTTCTAAGAGACACACCTTTCCTTATCCAGGGAAAAAGATGCTTGTAAAAAGAGTCTCGAATATTTAGTGTCCATTGAAGTAGTCAACACACATTTTTCAGTGCAAGTTTTTACCAAATCACAGAAACTCAGCTACACTAGTGACTGTATTCATCAAAATTTAGAATTATAAAAAGGCACAGAGCTGAAATTAATAATAATATTTTCACATTAGGCCAGGTAGACTAAATTTCTTCAAGGAGTAGACCCCAAATGTCATAGTTCATGTATCAGCTCAGTATGGCAACAGAGAGTAGGGGGAAAGCTCTCTGCACCAGAGCCAGCATGACATGGAAAGTGCCCTGAACATGGCTTCACAACCTCATGTGCTTCAAGTCTAGAGAGTGGGCACTGGCGTGCAAGCACTGGGATGTGGGCACAACCACGCAGGTATAGGCATGCAGGCACTGGAACACTGGCACAATCACATGGGACCCAGCAAGCAGGCATTAGCATGCAGGAGGTTTGATGAGTCAGGATAAGAGGTACAAGGCGTCACTTCTGCTCCTACGCCTGGTGGACTCATGGCCCTGAGGTATCTCCTGCACTGGCGGATGGGAAATGTGTTCTAAGTTATGTCACAGAAGGAAGCAATGGAATTTTGGATCCTCAATTTTGCTTGAAAATTTAAGTGAATTTAAACTACTGTGACTGGTCTTATGGTCAATGACTTCCTATAAATGTTGCATCCTCTCACTGGTTATTAGGACAATTTTTTTCTTAAAGTTCATTTAGCAGCCTAAATTTCAGACAAACTTTGCTGCTAACGATTTTAGAACAGTTTCAGAGAGTCACAGAAGGAGACCTATGAACTGGAAAGCCCAAGGGAGGTTCTCAGAGAGCCTGTGTTTCCCCTGCACATTGAGACATGCTGTCACATTTCAGTGGACTCATATGGAGGGACACACACACACACACACACACACACACACACACACACACACCACCTGTTACCCACCTATAGCTAAGAGTTCTCAATTGAGAATGTGCAGATAAATGGATTACTTATTCACTTACAGTAAAGTGCTAATAATTTCTTGCCTGTTTCAAATTTATATTGCTGGAACTGCCCTGTAATATTCCTGAGTGAAAGGAAAGACAATTAGGGAGACTATTTACTGTCCCTAAGGGAAGGAAGACCACATTGTGTCCAGTGATACCGATGACAGGAAATAGAAGTTCATGAGGCAGCTCAGGGAAAAAGAAAAATTACCCAGAAAAGAGACCAGTTACTTTCTTAGCTAAAAGCTGGAAATGTCCTTGAGCCTACAGACAGCCTCATCTTTGCCAGAAATATCAGAAATGCCTAAGCCCAAAATCCCCCTAGTCCCACCATGGTCAGAAGCTGGAGGTGCCAGGAAGGGAGGATTTGGTTTTCCATTATAGCTCTTCTATGAAAGGGTACCTCTTTCCTGGAAACCACACTGAGTTCTGATGAAGACTGTGAGGAATCTCCAAACCCAGAGTGGAAACGGGCCTGACTGGCTCATCTCCCTCTCCCCTACTTCATTCACTAATGCCTTATTAACTCCCTAGCAATAAGACTCAATGGATCCACACTTTCAGGAGCCCTCCCTGCTACACAGGTGCTCTGCCTTCTTTCTTTCTCTTAGTCTCTATAATAAAAAACTCTTTATAAAACTCAGCCTCTGTGGTCTCTGAATTTCATTCTTCCAGTTCTCAAGACAAGAACCTGAAAGCTTTTGGCTTGAGATAATTTTAGGTGACCCTAGCCTCTTAAGCTAAGCACAGCAGAGCGGAGAGGGCTGCCTGGCACTCAAAGACACACCAATATCCTACATCAATGAGATATCTGCCTCTCTTCTTTGCTGAGGTTCAATACTGTTTTGTATTTTCTCCCACTTATTTCATCTCACAGTGTGAAAGATTACTTTCACTGTCTACGCAAATTATCCAGGTTACTGTCTAGTAGCATACAAGGGCATGTTCCACAAAATAATAATAGCTACATGTAATATAGACTTCTCATTGCTTAAATAGCTTAATCCGTGGGCACAGATGATCTTAAAAAGGACATTTTTAGCTAAATTTTTTCTCTCTTTACTATTAGTATTGTGCAGTCTCTATCACCTGTAGCTTGGTTTTCATATTGTAATGCTTTTCATTATTACCAAATTATTGATATGTCTCTTTAACTGTCAATGTTGAATAATGGAATGTTGTAAATATAAAGTAAAAATATGTTTTTCATTAGCTAAAACTGAAAATTGACACTGGTCATATTTTCTATAATAAATTTCACCTATAAGCTGGTCATGCATGAATTTTAAAAGTAATAATGCTAAACCTTAAAAACAGGAAAATGATCCTCACTTTCTGATAAGGCATTATCAACATTTCTTAGCAAGCTTATGGGAATATGATGACGTACTGAAGTAGTATGAAATATCAATATTTTGGAACAAGAATTATACAAATAATTATATATTTGAATGAACAACATATAATTATACAACAAGTATATATCCAATTATATTTCCTATGACCCAAGCATCTTTGAAGAAGCATGTTAGTAGAACAAAGAATAATCATCAAATCCAATTCACACTTTGCAACACCTCCTTAGTACTTAATAAAAAATATATTCATTTGAAACTAAATCTTTAAACATTATTCCTAAAGCTACAATATAATTTCTTACAAAGCATCCTCACCTGTTACATGCTCTTTACATGAATCGTAAGACCACGTGTTGGAATATGTGTAATATAAACAGATACGATGGAAACTTTACAAAAAAATTTTTACAAAAACTGCACCTGCTACTCACACAAATACACAGAGAGACATGCACACAAAGGCCCCCACACACAGACACACAGACACACAGACACACACATACACACCACCCACATATGGACTCTTAGAACTTGCTAAGCTTATTTTGGGCTGTGCCAAATATCTAAAGTATATCAGTCAAGATTGATATCCATATATTGATTGCTTTTCCATTAATATTCATTAATTTTTCCATATTTCTAACAATCTAAAAGCTTCAAAATTTTCTTACCTCTAACATATTGTGACTATAATATGAATTGCTTTTGCTATTTTACAGGTTTTTGGATGATTTCTTCTGAGCACAGTTGACTCAAAACAGTAGTAAGCACAAATCAGCAGAAAATGATTAAGAAATATTAAGCTGCAGTAGAGGAGATTGTAGAGAAATATTTATTAGATATATAGTAAAAATTCTAAAATTTATTTAGAACAGATAAAATTTGAGAGAAATTCTGTTAAATTATGAAGCATTATTAACTTTTTCTTTTGAATTTTTTTCTAGCTTTTGACAGTGCTATCTTCAACTTTATTTCACATGTCTGTAGTTAAGCATACTGCTCTCAGATACAGATGTGCCCGCAGCACTTTGCTTATAATTTTCCATCTTTAATTGATCTGGGGCTTTTATAACACAGAATGACTTCTGTTCCTTTAGAGTTTCTCCAGTAGTGTGCTTCGGTCTTCAAGATTAACATTAATGGCTCCTCTGTTTTCTCTTCTAGGTCGTAGAGACCAACTTGGTTGCTTTTGACTGTCACTGGATTATTATAAATGAGGTAAAGTCAACTCCTATTGTCAACCGTCACTTTTTCATATGTAGAGCTGCAGTGTTTTCTATGGCCCTGATTTCAAAAAGGAAACAGAACATGCAGTGAACTTTCAGCTTATTGCATGAATGTGCTTAAATAAAAATAGAATCAAAATTGTAAGAAATGACAAAAAGTTTTTGTTTGAATTAAATAAATGGAGAAAGTCTTTCCCCACTGAGTGTCTTTTAGCTTTTCCTGTTGGCATGTGCTTTCTGCTTCAGAGAGATCTTCTTTATGAAAAGTTCAGTTCTTCTTTGTAAGCAACATGAATTCCTCCCAGTGGAGAGCTTGTATTCCATTTGTATTTTAATGTCATTTCTAAAACTTTTATATCTGTCTCCGCACCCGAGGATTAAATATTTCAGAATATGAATATGAATCAACGAAGAACAGAGTTTTAAAATATTTTACAAAGAAATACAAATGTTTTAAAAATCCATAGACTTGTCAAATTCCTTTCGAGTGTTCCTTTTCTTATTTGCAAAGGTGATACATTAAGATTAAAGGTATGTAACAATCCAAGATCCACGGGGAAGAGATTGTTCCCTTAGTACTTGCCAGTCCAGATTAGCAAAGACCAGGACACATAATGTGACTGTACCCAGCAATATGATTTGTCCTCAGCAAGATATGGTGTTCAGTCCTGCCCATTATATATAAATAAATACAATGTATTATTTATGTATTGATACTGTTGATGGGATTATAGGATGATGAGATTGGTTTCAGGGACAAAATAGCATTTTGAATAAAAATTTCAGCTTTACAGTCAGAAAATAACAAGTACAATAGATTCCATCATGGCTCTGGGACTTGTGATCTGTTAGATGGACAAATGAATATTGTACATTAAGTACAATGCGTCTACGGGCTTCCCTCCCCCTCCCCTTAAAATAACCCCATTATTATCCATATCTCCCTTGCTAACACCAGTTTCCTACTGTTCTTCTGTTTCCTACTGTTCTTCTCTTTCAGAGTCTTTCTTTTCCTTCACATATCTGGTTCCTTTTCATTATCCTGGTTCCTGTAGTTACATCTGAATACATACTCACTATGAGGATTTGGTGCTAGGATCCACATATGAGGGAGAACACATGTCATTCGTTTTCTCAGTCTGTGTTACTTCACTTAGTATAACAGTTTCCAATTCCATCCATTTACCTGCAAATTTCATGATTTCATCTTCGTTTACTGCTGAGTAAAACTCCATCGTGTAAATGAACCACATTTTCATTATCCACTCGTCAATTAAGGGACACTTAGGTTGCTTCCATCTCTTAGCTATTTTGAAAAGAGCAGCACCAAGCATGGATGTACAAGTGCCTCGGCAATAGGATGAGTTCTTTGGGTATATGCCAAGGAGTGATATAACTGGGTCAAATGGTAGGTTCATTTGTAGTTTTTTAAGAGTTCGCCACACTGCTTTCCATAGGGGCTGAACAAGTTTGCAGCCCCACCAGCAGTGGATGAGTGTTCCACTTTCC
>NW_008348089.1:3731704-3786074 GCF_000622305.1 Nannospalax galili | reverse complement strand
AATGACATCCCACTTGTTGATTCTTGACCTTAATTCCAGAGCAATTGATGTCTGATACAAAACGTCCTTTCCTTCACTTATATCTTGTAAGTTATTGCCAATGTTTTCTTTTAACAGTTTCAGAGTTTCAGGCTTCACATTGAGGTCTTTGATCCATTTGGAGTTGACATTTGTGCAAGGTGAAAGATAGGGGTTTAGTTTCATTCTTCTACAGGTGGAAATCCAGATTTGCCAACACCATTTGCTGAACATTTGCTGGCTTTCCTCCAGTGAATGTTCTTGGCCCTTTTGTCGAATATTGGGTGGCTGAAATTGCATGTAGTCATATTTGGGTCTTCAGTTTTGTTCCATTGATCTATGGGTCTATTTTTGTTCCAGTACCATGTTGTTTTTATGACTGTAGCTCTGTAATACAGTTTAAAATCTGGTATAGTAATCCCTCCAGCATTGCTCTTAGTGCTCAGGGTTGCTTTGGCTATCTGAGGTATTTTGTGTTTCCATATGAATCTCAGGATAGTTTTTTTTCCCAATTCTGTGAAGAATGTCATTGGAATTTTGATTGGCATTGCATTGAATCTATAAATGTCTTTTGGTAGGATGGTCATTTTCACAATATTAATTCTTCCAGTCCATGAGCATGAGAGGTCCTTCCATCTTCTGATGTCTTCCTCAACCTCTTTCTTTAAGAACTTAATATTTTCATTGTAGAGCTCTTTAATGTCTTTGGTCAGGTTTATTCCAAGATATTTTATTTTTTTGCTGCTATTGTGAAGGGGAGTGTTTCCATGTAGTCTTTGTCTGATTGCTTGTTATTGGTATATAGAAAGGCTACAGACTTTTGGAGATTAATTTTGTAACCTGTCACTTTACTGAACATATTAACAATTTCTAGGAGTTTTCTGGTGGAATTTTTGGTGTCTCTTAGATATATTATCATATCATCTGCAAAAAGGGATAATTGGATCTGTTCTTTTCTGATTATTATTCTTTTAATTTCTTTCTCTTGTCTTATTGCTCCTGCAAGAGTTTCAAGCACTATATTGAAAAGGAGTGGAGATAGTGGACATCCTTGTCTGGTTCCTGATATCAATGGGAATACTTCCAGTTTTTCTCCATTTAGAATAACGTTGTCTGCTTATGTGTTATGGGTCTGTTTAAGTTGTTAATCTCTTCTTGGTTTAGTTTTGGTGGTTCCCATGCTTTTAGGTACGTGTCCATTTCTTTTAGATATTCAAATTTAGTAGCATATAGGTTTTTAAAGAATTCCCTTATAATATTCTGGATCTCTTTGGTGTCTGTTGTAATGTTTCCCCTTCATCTCTGATTTTGTTGATTTGGTGGTACTCTTTCTTTCTTTTGGTTAGCTGGGCTAGCAGTATATCAATCTTGTTTATCTTCTCAAAGAACCAGCTCTTGGATTCGTTGATTCTTTGTATTCTTTGTTTCTATTTCATTAATTTCCATTCTAATTTTGGTTATTTCTTCTTGTCTGCTGGGTTTGGGTTTCATTTGTTGTTGCTTTTCAAGTGTCTTGAATTGCAATGTTAAGTCATTTATTTGTGTTCTTTCTGAGTTTTTAATGTAGGCACTTAGAGCTATAAACTGCCCTCTAAGGTCCGCTTTCAGTGTGTCCAAGAGGTTTTGTTGTGTTGTATTGTCCTTTTCATTTAGTTCCAGGAATACTTTTATTTCTTTCTTAATTTGTCCTTTGACCCACTCATCATTCAGGAGTGTGTTGTTTAATCTTCATGTGTTCATGTGGTTACTGGGGTTTCTTCCAGTGTTGATTTTAAGCTTTATTGTACTGTGGTCTTATAGAATGCATGGAATTAGTTCAATCTTTTTGTATTTGTTGAGGTTTGTTTTGTGCCCCAGTACATCTTCAATTTTGGAGACGGTTCTATGGGGCACTGAATAGAAAGTATATTCTTTGGTGCTTCGGTGGAATATTCGGTAGATGTCTGTTAGGTACATTTGATATACGGTATTGTTTAATTCAGATGTCTCTCTGTTAATTCTCTGACCTATCTAATGGCGACAATGGGGTATTGAAGTCCCCTACTATTAATAAGTTGGGATTAATCTGGGGTGCACCAGAGTTTGGTGAATATATGTTCATGATTGTAATATCTTCTTGATTTATTGGATCAGAAATCAGAATGAAGTGGCCCTTTTTGTCTCTTCTGATTAGTTTTAGTTTAAAGTCTATTTTGTCAGATATTAGAATTGCACCACCTGCTCTTTTCTTAGTATCATTCACTTGGTATTTTTTTATCCATCCTTTCACCTTGAGGTAGTGCCTGTCCTTGAAAGTGATATGAATTCCTTGCAGACAACAAAAAGATGGGTTTTGTTTCTTAGTCCATTCAACTAGTCTATATCTTTTGACTGGGGAGTTCAGTCCATTGATATTTAAAGTTATTAATGAAAGATGCACATTGAATCCTGTCATTTTTATTTTTGTTCACTTCTTGATATAGCTGTACTTTTCCACAGTTATACCTTTATTGAATTTCTTTCCATCACTTCTTGTGTATAGTCTGTCCTTTCTTCAGCTCTTTGTATTGCTTCAAGAACTTTCTGAAGAGCTAGTTTTGTGGACATGAATTCTTTCAGCCTATTTATGTCATAGAATATTTTTCTTTCCCCTTCAACTATGATAGACATTTTTGCTGTGTAATCTATGTTGGCATCTGTGGTCATTTAGAACTGGCAATAATTTGGTCCAGGCTCTTCTGGCTTTCATAGTTTGCACTGAAAAGTCAGCTGTAATCCTGATGGATTTTCCTTTATATGTAATTTGTTGTTTTTCTTGTGCAGCTTTCAGTATTGTCTCTTTATTCTGAATGTTTAGTGCTTTATCTATGATATCCATGGAGAGTTTCTTTTCTGGTCCTGTCTGTTTGGTGTTCTATATGCTTCTTGTATTTGTATGAGCATGTCTTTTTTTTAATTTTGGGAACTTTTCTACAATCCTGTTGAAGATCTGTTCTATACCATTATCTTGAGATTCTTCTTCTTCCTGTATGCCTATGATTTGTAAGTTTTTTTTACGATGTTACATAATTCTTACATATTCTATTCTTGTGTTTTTCTTAAATTTTTTTATAATCTTTGCTTCAGTGGTCTAATTCGTCCAGTTTATCTCCCCATCTTGATATTCTGTTTTCCATTTCATTCATCCTATTGGTGAGGCTTTCTCCTGTCATTTCTAATTGGATTATTGAGTGTTTCATATCCTTCATTTCAGCCTGAGTATTCTTCAGTATTTCTAACTCTTTTCTGAATTCATTCAGAAGTTTATCTTCTTTCAGCTCTTTGATTTCTTTGTGTGTTCTTTAAGTTCACTGAATTCTTTTATCGTGTTTATAATTGTTCTTTTGAGTTACATATCCTGTCTTATCTCTAGGGAGCTCTCATTGTACTCCTCTAGAGGACTATTGGTACTTGGTGGAGATGTATTATTTTGGTTTTTCATGTTATTATTTTTTCTCTGTGACTTTGATATGTGAATTTCCTTCATAGTTTCTGATTCTTGTGTGAGAGTCAAGCCTTCCTTTGTTGAGTTTAGATCTGATTCTTTTTGTAAACTTTATGTGCTCCTTTTTGTGGTTTACTTGTTGGGCATGAAAAGCTGGTTGGTCTAGGCTTCAGGTTCTCTCTTTTGACTTTATATTGGAGTGCCCTAATTGCTTTTGTCTTCAGGAATTCCCACAGAGGCCCAAGTGAGATGAGGCTCAAATGATGTCAGGCTTTCTCCTTAGGTCTGGCTCCCCAGGAAAGATGCTGCCTTCAAGAATTTGAGGGCTGGGCTGGCCTGGGCGAAGAGCCCAGGATAGATGTTTGTCTCAGGAAGCTGGTAGCTGTGCCACCCAGGGAAGTAAAGGGAGGCGAGGGTGGGACCAGGCCCAGAGGGTACCTGGGGCTGCAGTCAGGAACTGGGTTGGTCTGGATGCAGATGATCAGGAAGCAGTTGGTGGCTCTGGGCCGAGAGGTTAGCCCCAGCATCTGGGGTACCAAGACAAGAAACGGGCCTGTACCCAGGCTAGGAGGAAAGATTCTGCGGGGGAGCTGGATGGTGAAAGAGGCTGGGGGAGTCAAGGGGCGGTGGGACATTGGACTTACCCAGGGAAGGTGCTGGTACCAGGACACTAGAGGCTGGGCAGCCCAGGAAACAAAGGGAGATGAGGGCAGGACCTGGCCTAGAGGGCTTCTGGGGATCTCAGGGAGGAACTGGGTTGGTCCAGATGCAAAGGATCAGGAAGCAGTGGTGGCTCTGGGCTGAGGTTAACCCTGGTGTCTGGGGTGCCAAGACAAGAAATGGGCCTGTACCCAGGCTAGGAGGAGAGCCTCGGAGGAGGACCTAGTAGGGTGAAAGAGGCTAGGGGCGTCAAGGCATGGTGGGTGTGTTGGACTTGCCCAGGGAAGGCACTGGTACCAGGACACTGAAGGCTGTGCAACCTAGGAAATAAAAGGGATATGAGGGCGGGCCCAGGTCCAGAGGGCTCCTGGGGACCATGAAAGGTGCTGGCACCAGGACACCAAGAAGTTGTACAGCCCAGGGAAGTAAAGGGAGGTGAGCTGTTCACATTTACTAAATTTCCATCTAAAATTATTATACATCAGGCTGGAAAGAAAAACAATAGTGAAAAGAATTAGCAAGCTTTCATAACTTTGAAGATTAGGCATTTAATTTTATGTTTATAAAACAAAACTGAAGTTTAGATAAGTTTAAAAATTTACTAAGTATTACAAAACTATTAAGTGGAAATAACAGGATTTCAAAAACAGTCTTAACAGTGTAATGCTTGAATTATTTTTGTTTTCTTTTGTTTTTTGCTAATTCTCCTTTTGGGTTGTAGCTTTGAAATTTCCATTCTCTACCCTGGTAATGTTATGGGAGTCTTTTTTCTCATTATCAGTTGTCTTCAGTTTAATTATTTTGTAGATTTGTTCTTGTATATAAATAAAAAATTCTCCTAATTCCTGTTTTCATCACACACCCAACTTCTTTTAAAGAACACGCAGATTTCCTGATGCAAACCAACTAAGAGTAGTTGCATTTGTAGAGCTGACCAGGGGCAGAAAAGTGGCTTTTTTTCCTCCTTGAAGAGTAATCAAAACAAATCAATTCAGTCATTTAAAGGGAAACAAGCCATTCTCTTCTATTTTGTAGTAAGACTTAAAGAAAGAACCCCTAAGCTAAATCTCTTAGAAATATAAATGACTCTTAAAATTATGCACACAAATAGATCTACCAAAACAGGACACACTATGGTCATTCTCCCACTGTGTAAAGGTCAATTAGTACTTTGGAGAAGTATGAATTTTCCTTTCATTTTCTCTATATTATAAGTTCTATTATACAGGAATAGTTTGAATAGATTAACATGTATTTCATTGATGATGTATCTTTTATAAGTATCATAATTCAATTTTTAAAACTTATTAAACATTACTTCAAAAAATATCAGGAGGGAGAATGTTATTGTTACATGAGTAGTCCATAATCTGGGTAAAAGAAAGTACCCAATAAACAAAGAAATCTAACTAGTAAATAACCCATTGAATGTTAGAAGTATAGAAGACAATAGAAGACCTCAATTTTTTTCTCGACCTTAAAAACTTTTCTACTATAAACCCTTAAACTATAACTTCACCTTAAAAGTTCCTGAAACGCTTACTGTGTTTTACAATTTTCTAGTCCCTGAGGAAAGTGTTGTTTCTTTTTAACAGGTCGATACTGCTTAGAGTCTGAAAATAAAAAAAATCCACAACCCATGTCAATTAGAGTGACCATTACTTTGACCTGAACTAGTCAGAAGAGCACAGAAGGAACACATTTACAAGGAAAACTGTTATTGACAAAAGATCTAATCTACTTGCATGTGATTCCATTCAGAGGCTTCATTTGCTGACGTCTTCTTCAGGGAACTTAACCGATACCTTTTTATCCCATGATTCTCATTTATGTTTTCTATACAAATTAATGGAAAAAGAATCATAATTTACCCCAGGCTTTTAAAAAGAAGAAAATATAAATTTATCAAATTTATTAGGAAGTTAAAAATCTCTTAAACAACAAAACACCAATATGCAAATGCCCATTTTTATCAAACATGAAGAAAATGATTCTGGGTAGTTTGGTTTGTATAGCCATGATTTTATTACTGATTTCAATTTACTAAGTTAGTTAGTTAGTTAGTTAGTTAGTTAGTTAGTTAGTTAGTTAAATTTTAAGAAAGGGTCTCCCTGTAGCCTCAGCTGACCTGGAACTTGCTATGTAGACCACAGTGATCAACTTCCTTCTGCCTCCCCAGTGTTGGGACTAAAGACATGTGCCACCACACCTATCATGTTGATATTTTTACAGTGAGTTACAAACATTTAATCTTATCACACCAATAGTTTTTTAGAGGAAGGCTCTAAATCAAAGCTGGCATTGCCCATCACAGTCCAAGTAGATGTAGAAGCTTGAAAACATATTATTTTCATTTGCATCAAGTGGGCTGTACTAATAGAGGTTGTGCCAGCTTAGGGAGCAATCAATCACACGTGAGGACTTGGAGATGGTGTTTCTCAGTTTTTTGCAATCAGTGAGTCCAGCTTAGAACACCCTTCTGTGTTACTCTCAGAATCCCTTTATGGCCCTAAAGCAAATGGCCTAGCATTTTAAGGTTTTACAGAAGTCAGAAATACAGATGGGAAGCTCTAGATTGTTCAGGCATGCAATACTTCATGGACTCTTGTATTCCTGATGATATTGACCCTAGCCCCCAATGTCTTGTGTTTTTACTGGCTTAAAGAAGTTTAAACCATTGTTCTCTGTTAGTCATTGCAGAGGAAAGCAGTTATGGAAGACGTTTTTAGTTGGGGGGTTTTGATCATTATGTTGAGATTTTAAAAACTTACAAATGTAGCAGATATTTACCATTTTTTTCTAGTTTAATGATGAATTGAACTCTGTAACAGTAGTGGACCAAGCACAAAATTGCCATTCTGTCCCTCTTCCTGCAGTTATAGAAGTTAGGGCTGTTTTTTATCTCAGATTCCAATATAATGTTTGCATCGTGGCTTCATGCTAATGTTGGACTTTCTGTAAACAGCACAAGGTCATCTTTGCTACAGCACAAAGAACACAAACATTAGAAAAAATGCCCCACACAGGAGACTGCAACATCACATTAGTGAAATTTTCCTTGTTCAGAATATTTATAATTTTCAACATACTCTAAGCGTGCAAAATTAAAATTTCAGGTGTTGATCCTTAGACAATGGTTTAGTAAAATCTTACCATGCATTATGCAGTAAATTTTCAGTTAAATAGCATTTACTAAGAGCCTGCTGTTACTCGGGAACTTTGCTCAGGCTGAGACATAATAGAATAAGAAAGAAGAAGCACGTGGGAGAGAGAAATATTACTTTTCTGAAATAATTCATGCAGCTTAGACTGTCAACTGATTTCATACTTATTCTTTCATTCCTCCCAAATTCTATCAGTTCCAACCTGGAGCTGGGGCTGATTCCAAGGATTCAGTGTTCACTGACTTCTCCCAAAAGACTTGTTCTGGGCAGTGTCTGCCTCTGATGGAGTTGTGTCCTTGGCGGGTATTTTTACTCCCCTTTTCCTGCTTGAGCCTTACGCGGCTCAATGTCCACTATACTTTAAACCATCAGTGCATGTTTGCTCTAAGTGAATATTTATTTAGATATATTAACTGGATTCTTAATAATTTATGAATATTAAGTGAATTACATTTGGAAAAATAATGCTATGCTCTGCTTCTCAGGCAATGAAATTGGAAGTCTGTTAAACTGGAGCATATGTATTAGCTTTAATGTAATATTAATTCTACACTCATCATTATAGCAAACAATGGATAAAAAGACAAATAATTTTACAATTCTGATCCATTATTTTTTAAAGGTCAGAAAATTTCTTTCCTTATAGAGATTAATTAGCAGAAATTTTCTTTCTTTATAGAGATTAATTATAGAGATCGAAGGTGTTGGGGACCTTGGGAGGGGCATTCTTAGCTCCTCATGCGGTTGTCTTTTCAAAATCTTGTAATTTAAACATGACTTTTAAAAAAGAAAAGAACAGAGGTACAAGGGAGATGGCTACGCAGTTAAGAGCACTTATTGCTCTTGTAGTGGACCAGAGTTCATTTCCCAGTACCCATGTCAGGCAGCTTACAACTGCCTATAACTCGAAATCCAGCAGAATCCCACACCTCTGGACTTCCAGTGTACCTGCACTCAACATGCACACACCCACACACAGAAACACACATACACTTAAATAAAAATAAAATAGATCTTTAAAGAAGAATAGAATGATATAAATCCTGTTTGTGCAAGAGTTTCCTATTTTAATACAGTCGTTTACTTAAGGATTATTTTCCATTTTAAAAATATTTCTGTTTTCAATTAGCTAATCATTTGTCATTCAGTTTATATTAACATTGCAGCTGCCCCTCTTGAGACGCAGTTTTGGAAAAGCAGAAGTTCCTTTAAATATAAAGTGGCTCCTGATAAGTTTTCACACCACTATCAAACTGTTTTTGAGATCAGGTGTCAAAACTAAAATTGCAAGTGAAATTTTTGAGTCAGACTGTCTGTTAGTTTCATTCGGAATGGCAGATTCTTTCCTCCCAGAAAATTACTTTCCTTTTCCTTTCCCAAATAATAATAGACAAAATATATTCAATTCAAATTGACATTTCTTCAGATTCTCTTGCGCTTAGGTGACTGAGAACTCTGGCTTGTGGATCATTTAAAAGATAACCTGCCCTTTTTCATATTTGAAAACAAACCTGTGAAAGGGTTTATCTTAAGAGAGATTATTTTATCAATTCCTTTAAAATCATCAGGTCATTAATTGCTGACAGAATGCATCTCTATAGTTTTAATTCCTATCATTCATGAATATTAAGTGATTCCTATAAGGAAATATGGACATCTTATATAATTAGTGCACAGGACTTCTCTTTCTATGACATTTCTAGTTTTTCTATGAAATAAATTAGTCTGAACAAAGGGATTGAAATATCCTTGATTATTTATAAAGTATTAATAAGCAGTAATTTGGTGTCTCTCTTTAGCAGAAAATGAGATCATAGGGAAAGAAGTTAGCATTTTTCCTATCACATAGCAGGCATTTTTTACATGCAGACTTTAATGTTCTGACTTGTAGTTCACCACTACATTGGGAACAGATAGAAAAAGTGGTGTTTGATAAGTTTTGGTAAATATTCATTTGCTAAGGAAATAAGAATGATGTATATAAAAATGTATTCATATTATGATAAAATTAGAGGAGTTTTTATTACCTTTGAGGTGAAAATTCCTGGCTGTGCAAAGTGAAATTTTAAAACACTGAGAGATATTGAATAGCAATATTGATAGGAATTCACTTTAGAAAATTCCAGGATCATATTGGGGATTAATGGAGTTGACAGGACATTGTTTAATTCTGCTTTGTGAGCAGATAATGGAAAATTCTAAAGTACTGGGGTTTTGCCAAATGAAATTGAGGTAGCCAGTGAAATGATACAGACTAAAAGAAAAAGACTGCATTTTGAACTCCAGAGAGCCATTGTTTATGGTGCATGAAGGATTAATCAGACAGAAATTCCTAATATTACATTGACTATAGCTGATAGCAGGCATTATTTTATTTTCAGAAAAGCCTGTATTTCATAAAGATCATGAACAAAGAATGAGTTTTAAAATAACATACCACAAAGAATAACACTATGTAATTAGTACCACCGGTAAGGAGAAGAAGAAAATTTACACCTGTGGATGGTCCTTTTACACTTTCATCATTTAATAATAATTCCTTGGATAGGAACAAAGGAATGCTCACTGTAACTGAAAACTTACCCAAGATCAAATGTTTTATTTTTATTGCATAAAAATCTATTAACACCAATAATGTTAATATCCAAGGCCTTATTGGTTTAAAAGTTTGCAAATGAAATTGAGTACAAACTGCTTTAGTAAAGACTTCTTGGAAACTAAAATTTATTTTTACCACTTTTTTTCTAATTCCAATTAGGATAAATGTATATATAAGACATTATTTCATGTTTATTACTTCTAAATCTGTTATTAAGCCAAATCTTAAAATCTAATTGTAGAACTTGGAAGTATAGAAAAATAAAGTAGAGGTTACGTTTCTTTGAGTATGCCAAGCACACATACACAAAATAAAATTCATTTATATAGTACTGGCTTTCCCTCTTCACTTAACCCTGTTTTGGTCTATGCTGACCTATATAATATTTTAAGTTCAAATAGAGATCACAAGAAACTTTTTTATTCAATACTTAATGGACATTTTGTTGAATACAATCTTTGCCACAGACACATATAACATCAGTAAGAAAAAAAATAAGAAAATATTTTAAATAGTGTCTCCATTTGCCCTCTTTACTTACTTCATTTAAAAGCTTCATCTTTCATTGCTAAGAAGAATGTCTATCCATCTTAAATTGCATTTGTCTTTCTAGGTGTTCAAACTATCTTGATACTTATCAATGCATCATAAGCTATAACTGAATCATATTTTATGAACTTTCAACATTTTAACATGTTTCATTTTTTGTTATGCTTTCAGTTGTATAAATTAGAAATTTGCTTTCAGTAAAGCATATTTAAACCAATGGTTCTGTGTAGGCATCACTGTACACAATTTAAAGCACAAAAAAACAAATATGATTGAACTGGTTATCTTGATAAAGGCATGCTACTTTCATTTGAATGCAAGCTAAGCATCAAGTGAATGTGATAGGGCTGCAGAACTCTTTAGCACTTCCAGAGAACCGCTCAATAATGCGTTTGTGTTTCTGCTGCCATATTTAAGAATCTCTAATTCTTCCATTTCTTATCTTCTAGGAAATAAATGATATGGATGTCCAGGAACTTGTAAGAAGGTCAATTGGGAGGTTAACAATTATTCGGCAGACATTTCCAGTTCCCCAGAATATAAGTCAGAGGTGTTTCCGTGGCAACCATCGAATCTCTTCAACACTGTGTGATCCCAAGGATCCGTTTGCTCAGAATATGGAGGTGTGTTCTAAGTGCCAAGTTGTCTCTTCCAGAACACTCTTTGGGCAACTTAATGAGAGCCAAATGATACCAGATTCGGAATTGCATACGTTCTTGTTCCTCAGCGGTTTTCTCTGGCATTTGGATAAGTGCGGCAGGGACAGTGCAGAGAACTTGTTACATTTGATCTTTTTATAGAAATATGTGTATTTGCTTAATAAAAATATAATAAAGTTTATTTCCTTCAAAGTAAGCAGGTGCACAACATTTCCTGATATGGAAACTGTTCTTGGTACTCCCAAAGCCATACTCCAAATTAAGTGAATTGCTGGACTTATCTGGCATAAAGGATATAAACACTGATTTCTCTTTTCAAAGTCTCCAGTCTGGGGTTGGAGAGATGGTTCAACGGTTAAGAGCACTGGCTGCTCTTGAAGAGGACCTGGGTTCAGTTCCCAGCATCCACATGGCTGCTAAAAACTGCCTATAATTCCAGTTATAGGGGATCCAACACCTTCTTTTGACCTCTGCAGACTTTGCATGACAGGGATGCACTTACATGCAGGCAATACACTTGTACACATAAAATAATAAAACAAAAATAAATAAACTATTTTAAGTTTCCAGTTTGAATAACTTCAACTAAAAAAAGCCTACTCAAAACCCAGAAAGTAAATAAAAATGTGTGAATGAAAAATAGAGAGCACTCAGTCCCTGCAGCTTAATCAGAAGAGTGTGCTTTAGAGAACTCACTTGGAGTTTTCTTTTTCTTAAGAAAAATCCTATCGGATATTTTTCTCTTGTACCAGAGATCTCAATCTGTCAATTTTGAGGTGGATGTTAGAGAAAGCGGGCATACCAGCAGCTGCAGGGAGCCACAAGAAGCTCTCCAACAAGGCGAGAGACAGCAAAAGAGAAGAATCAATCAGATACACTAACTTACACATATGATCAGGGCAGGGCTTTACGGGAAAACAAATCTGTACAATACAGCAGTCCCCGTGCCTATTGTGGTAGAGCAGTGCCAGCATATTCATGAATGTTTAAACAGCAACTCTAAGATTTCAGTAAAGATTAAAGTCAAGATCAATTTTATACATCAGGAAAATATAATATATTCCCCAAATAGAATCCTTTAACATGTTTATTATTGGAAACATTTTAGTATCTAGAAGTGCTTGAAAATTTTGGAAATATAACCTTAGGAAGATTAATCTATCTCCCACAAGACCTGATAAATAAAGTAATTTTGTAAAACTGTTACTTTGAGAGCTGACTCCACAGCCTCACTCTCCTTTTTACTTTTGAATTCTGTAGAGGATTGCCTCTTAGCCAGGTGCTTCCTCACACTTAGTGATAGTGAGCCCATGGTTTCAGGATCATTGCCCATTGACCTTGGTGTTCTCTACTGGATTTTGAGTTTAGCACAGGCCACTGCAAGACCCAAAACCATGCCCCCTCCCAGTATACTCCTCTACCATGTCTTCTATCATAGTTGTCTAATCATGGAACATGATTAAACATAGTTTAATTAATCATGGAACATGTATGTTAGTTATCATTCTTTTCCCAAATATATTGGATGCTTTAAGGTTGTAAGGAATTGCCATTCCACCTTAATCTGTATCTTTATCTTCTTTTCATCTTCAAATACACAGATGAAAGAAAACAGGGCAACTATATTTTCTTTGCATAACTTCTCTCTTACATATTATAGAATGATACTAAATATTTAATAGATAAAAAAGGAAATCTGACAGAAACATTTTATATGAGATTTATACAATTAATTGTGAATGCAGGGCTCTAGAATTTAAAGTATTCCACTAAAAATCAGAGTATTTGATATACTGCCTTGTTTCATGAAGATTTATCTCACGATAGAGATAGCAACTAAAATTAAATGATACTTTTCATTAAATTCTGAAGTTACTACTGGCTGATAACTTAGGAATGGGTGTTCCTTAGGAAAAGATCCCCCTCAACTTGGGATCTATAAAAACTTTGTAGGTAAATACAAACAATGATAGACATTCACCTTGGAATTCTGAAGTGTACAATTAAAAACAATTTAGAAGAATAAACATATGCAAATATGACCCAAGTGAGCCCTAAAACTAGAAGCTCAACTCTAAAATCACATAAATGAAGGAATACAAGGAGCCATGGACCTGTGAGGAGTCTTCTAGCTGTTACTTTGCAATGTATTTAGAAAGGGTAGACACTTTGAAAGAATGAAGGCAAATTTCATAAACTTTAGTGATAGAAAAACAAACAATCCAAAATTAACGGAAGTCACAAAATAAGTACCAACAATATGCGTAATGAAATAAGAAGGAAAGAAGCCCATGCTGTGCTGAGACTGTTAGCTTGCCTCCTAGTGAACAGAAATCAGAAACTTTCCCATATTTTCTAAGAGAAACTTTCTTCAAATATATAAGCTTAGGGATGTGTATGTCGTTTAGAGATAGAAAACTGGCTTCACATGAACAAAATGCATTATAAAAAGCAATCCAGCGGTTTAGGGAAAACAGAGATTTTCTGATTTCAGGAGTATGCCTCACTGCTTTAAACAAGGATGGTAAATACTTGTCTAGAGCAATCAATAAACTAGCAGTTGTGATGATCATACCAATATAGTGTAACTTAAGAAATATATGAGAAAGACTTGGAGAGAAGACCAAAGTCCAAGAGATTGACTTATGGTTAGAATTTTCAAAATGAAGGATAAAAGATTGTTATGAATACTGGCATATTAATATTAATGTTTACATAAAGTGTAAATTATATTATTAAATGGTTTGGAGTATTTCAAGTAAGAAAATAGGGCCTATTGAGAACAAGCAATGTCAAACTAAACCTTCACTAATAATTTGAAGGGATTTGGGGGGTTCTTTTTTATTGTATCGGAAGACTATAAAGTTATGCATTTTATACTGAATTTTATATGATGTTTAGCAACTTTTCTTAAGAAATCTTTAGGAAAGACTTTGACAAGTCTAGCTCAGTTGATAATGTACTTTAATACATTATGTAGTGCTGGGCAGCTCCTGTTATGGAAAGCCTACTACCAGGTGTTCTTTTGTGATCAGTTTGAGAAGTGAGGAACAGAAGGGTACTCAAGCTAACTAGGCAAATCTTCGCTCTTTTATGGTCATCCAAAACCTTCTGTCCCTGGAGCTAATCAGGTGACTATCTACACATCATCAAATTTGCAAATGGCATGAGAGAAAGCCTACATCACATTACATAATAAAGGTCAAAATTATTAGTATCAATTTAAAATAATCCCCAACGTTGAAATTTCAGAGAAATAACGTAGCTCCAAAATCAATTACAGAAATCTAGATGGAAGAGCCTTGCTTTGACAGCTGTTCAAAACTGTTATGCTGAAGGCAAATTCAATCTGATCACAGTGTAAGTCAATTCGCTGTGAACCATTTTAATACAATCTTGGACTCTGTGTCAGAGGCACTTTGCCAAGATCAAGAGATAGACTGTCTTACACTCCTGTCTGCTAGTCAAATCACATCTGCATTAAGGTGTCAGTTCTGGTTACTCAACATTTCGTAGAAATTGAAAAACAAGAGACAAGAGAAAGGAAGAGATTTGAGAGGACAAGCAGCCAAGAAACTGTCCCAACAAGAGAACAGAGGGTATTTCGGGGCAAGTGACAGATGGCTCCTGGAGCATCATCCATCTTAGACAACAGGTGTAGTGACAGGAAAGCTACAGAGAAGTAATGGGTTAGTTATGGGATGACAGGATTATGGAATGATTGGGAAATTTGGTTTTCCACCTCCCTAACCTTGCTAGTGCAGGATTGTATGCTTAGATCCTAATAATCATTTTGTGCTTGTTGTGGCCATACCAAATGATCATGTGTGTAAAACTTGAAGTCACCTTTTAAAATGCCTAGAGACAATTAGAAATCACAGCATGGGAGAAGTCAAAGACCTCACAAAGAAAGTGACCAAGAGGTCAGTAGATGGTATCAGAAGGAGACTGGAGAGAACACAAACGTCACAGGAGAGTGTACACCTGTTCAAGGAAGAAGACAGAGATTGGGAAAAATATTCTCAGAAAATGTCAGGTCTCTCTCTAGACTGCTGATTACAATATAGACAGATAAGAAGAAAGGGTCACCAGTGTCAGGTTCAAAGTTCCTATCTTATAGATGAGCACAGATCTTAGAGAACATGCCTCAGTATGCAAAGAGACTGCAAATGATACGTCAGATAACACTGTTTGCCAAATGTCTATGTCTTGGCTTCTGTTGTATTCAGCTGACTTTCCTTTCCCCTTCTTCCCATTCTTTTATGTTACAAGTGTTTATTGGAACCCAAATATGTTGTGGGCTGATGGTAAAGTTAAAAGTAGATGAAACACAGAAAAACGAAAGCAAGGGGAAAGGGACTTACAGCATCTTCCATCATGACTCACATGCTAGGTGAATGGCAAATTATCAATATCTCAGCACTGTGATACATTTCAATAGAGATGTGCACTGAGTGCCAGGGAAAGGCAGAAAGGACTGGTGTGCAGAGGGAGAGGAAGTCATTGAAAAGATAATGTGACATTGCCACTTGTGAGTTACTCAGGCTCCAGTGGGCAGTGTCACACCCATGCCCATGAGAGTGGTTTGGTTAAATTCAGTGACTCACATAGCAAAATCAGAAAAATCATGGAATTGGGACAGGGATTTGATGGCAAGAAAGAAAGTGTTGGTGGGGATGAGAGGAGGGTAAGAAAGAGTGGAGGGATGAGTGGGACAGCTGTGTGTTATAGACAGATATGTAATTAACAAAGAAGGAAATAATTTTTTAAAACACCACTCAGTGAAGCTTAGGATCAGGAGATAGGATGATGGATTTCCAGATAAGGATCCGACTAGACGGTAAACTTTGAATTGAGTAGGGAAGGAAGTTAACTATTTGGAGCAAGGGAAAGGGACATGGAAGGATGCTGCCAAATATTTTCACATGGCACTTAAAACAATGGGAGAAGCACAGTCCAGTTGGAGATAAGACATGGGTCTAAGGAGTGGACCCAAGGTAGGTAGGAGAAAGGCACATCTAGCATATTATTTCTATCCAAAGTCTACCCACAGATTTCCCTATGGGCTGCTGGGTGTGACCCAGCCACCCCTCATTTGTCTTTTACATTGTTCTGTTGCATCTTTGTGGTCTCTTTCTGACAAGAATTTGGATTCACGAGGTACTTTTAGTTTCGAGTGCCACACTTTGTTCCTGAACTTTCTGCCAACCTAGACTAGTTTCTCCAATAATCATCTATGTGGGGTGAGCATAACAGTCAACCGTAATATTTCCTCATGAAAAGTAACCTTCAATTACTCAATATCTCGTTAAAGAAAGAAATACCTCTCTAGTATGTTTCTTCCAATATGTTACGCATAAAAGGATACCTAAAAATCCACAAGTGTAAATGTTTCCCTAGATGTCAAAGGAAGCACAATGTATTGTCAGACAGCTCCTGTTAACAGCTGTGCCTTGCACCAAATTCTAATTATCCCAACAGTTGAATGTGCATAGACTAGTCCATAAATTTCCTTCTTGATTAATTACAATCAGTGACAATTCACATAGTCTTGCCTTTGTTATTAGAAAAAAATCTGTGAAATATGATACTTGAAAACAAGAGAAAGTTCAAGTGTTTTAAGATGAAATGAATTTCTATCACAGCCTTTCTTTCTCAGTTTTATTTTTACATCAGATTTTTCCTTCTGAGAGGTAACAAAGCAAATTTAGTAACTTTTTTTCACCTCATACCCTTCAATGTTCATGCTTCCTGAATAAATTCTAATTTCCTTTAAAAAACACCTTTGGGCCAGAGGTGGTGGTGGCACAGGTCTTTGATCTCAGCACTCAGTTCAAGGCCAGCCTGGTCTACATAGTGAGTTCCAGGCTGGATACAGGGAGACCCTGTCTCAAAAAGACCAAAAAAACAAAACAAAACAAACAAAACACCTTTCGTAAGTAATTGATAGCATGGATAGTAATTCTTGCAAGACTTATTCCTGAGTAAAATAGACCTCAGCAAAAAAAAAAAGAAAAAGAAAAAACAACGCTGTGATTCAGTTTTCAATCTGTAGGCAGAAGATAATTACTGTAGAAGACAAAGGCATGACTCTAAGCACACATTCACAAGCTGTTAATAGTTTGTGGTTCTCATCCTGTCAATGAGTCACAATGCTTGTATGACTACAGCATTTTGTACCCATTGTGTCATTTTGGTATGAGTGTTTCTGCTTGCTTTCCTTTTCTTGTTACAGAATTCCCCATGAACACACAAACACAGTTCTTATTTTGGTCCTATAACACTCATATAGAAGAACAGAGTTTATATCAAGCTGATAGTTGCTTCCACATGAACATCAAAAATGTAGAAATGTGACATATTCAGAAAATGTATTATTCAGTATGTTCTTCCAATCTGAATCCCTTAGATTGCTGCCTCTTCAAAAGAATTAAGGGCCAACTGATTTTCTAAGGTATGACACTAACATCCTGGCCTCTGTCCAAAACCACCCTTTTTTAAATCTTCTCTTTCATACCCAAATAAGCTGAAAAGCAATTGAAGTATACAATGAGGTAAGACTGTTCTCAGTGGCAAAATGATCTGAGAACTATAAAAAGAAAACTTCTGCCTAATAAATAACTCATGATTGGCATGAAAGAGAGGCTGAGCTGCCTCTTCTCCACTTGGGGATGGCTATTGTGAAGGAACTAATGACCACTGCCTAATGTCTTTTCAGATTTCAAACCTTTATATCTACGACACGGTGCTTCTGCTTGCTAATGCCTTTCATAAGAAACTGGAGGACCGGAAGTGGCATAGTATGGCAAGTTTGTCATGCATCAGGAAAAACTCAAAGCCCTGGCAGGGAGGGCGGTCCATGCTGGAAACCATCAAGAAGGTAACTGTCCACTGACAGTATCGCCTTGTTTTGTAGTGCTGTGCAAACACGCAAAGCTGGGGGAGAAAGTACATGGGTGACTGACAAGGCATCCTTTAAGATTTCCTTTATCTTTCTTGCTGGCTTTTCTGCTAAATCAGGGCATGATAGAAGAAATGAAATACTTAGAAAAGAAAAAGATAGAAAAGGGAGATTTTATTCATAAGAGAAATTCACACAAGGGAAATAAAAGGTGGATGTGATATTTTAAATTGCCCTGACTGTGCCTTCAGGGTAAAGAAACAAAACTTGTTTGGGTGACTGTTACAAGGTGGAAAGCATCTCTTTGTTGTTCCTTTTATGTCCCATACCATCAACTGAAAAAGCTCACAGTAGACTTAGTTATGTTTCAATAAGATGGAAAAGGTAGAACTATGACTTGACTATCTTTATCTTCTAATAAAGACATGATTCATAAACAGTTACTATGTCTCTGTACCATGAACTATTTTGGGTGCCTGACGGAATTCTTCTTCATTGTCGGCTGTAGCCTCGCTGGTGTGACCTGCTTTGGCATTGCTACCTGCTACATTCCCACAAGGCAGATTATTCTTTCAGCTCTGCTCGGTGTTATAAGCACTCTGAAGTTTAGTACCTTCTTTGTCCTGTGGTCCTTGCTGACATTCCCCGTTTGTCTTGCACAGCCTCTTTGATTTAAAATGAAATGATTAATAAAACAAACCGATTTCTCCTGTACCCTTTCCACAGAGGAGACAGCTACGAAGAGGTTCGTGATGCTTAACTTCCTCATCTTTTTTCTTCTCCCACATGTTCACCTTCCTCTCCGGAAACAAAGAAAAATGGCTACTGACTTGAAATATGAATATATTTAGAAAAGTCAGAGAAATGTCTAAAACTTTAACATTAGAAGTGAAATAGATGTTCCAAGAACAGGAAATGAGGGGAAGAAACCCTTCAACGAGAGAACAGCCTTGATTTTCTGCTAGTACAATTTTGTCTTTACAAAAGGATGACTCTGTTGAGAATTGAAGCTCTATCAACCAAAGTAGTTGAAATGTATTAAACATAATGGCAGAGAAACATTTTTCAACTGAGAAATGAATAAGGCAAATAGAAATTAAGGTGTTGCCAAAATCTCCCAGCTCTATCTGGGAAGAGAGCTGTCAGATGCGAATCCAAGGGAGGTTGTTGAACATAAGTCTGATGCTGCCAATTTATTAATTCATGATTTGGCAAGGACGCAGGATCCTGAATCTACCTATTCTTCTGAGGCTTTCTCTCAGAGAGGAATGGCTTAGGGGATTGCTGAGGAGACCCTCAGTGAAACTAACAGTGAGAAGGGAGGCAACCACCATGACATGCTGAGGTCTCATGTACCAATTCAGCATATAAAATGATGCTGTTAGAGCTTTTATAATTGAAAAATATTTAATTCAAGAATGATTAAATAAATGCAAGTATTTAATGCAATAATATGAAATATTATTTTGAGGAGTTATTTGCATAATTCTCTACAAGCATCCACTCCAGTTTCAAAAGGAATATATTAATTCTATGTAAGGGAAACTAAGTTTTATCAGTAATGAGACCATGTTGCTAAACTCTGAAGTTCATTCCATTTTTGTCTCACACTTTAAATTGACCTGAAAAGATAGAGTTAATTTTTCCCAATAATATTGCTTTTTGCTCCCAATTGAATGTTTTGGATCACTTTGTTCAAATGTTAGAAATGATGTGACTCCACACACGAAGACACTGATGGAATGTGTGGCTCACAGAGACCTGAGAAAGTAGAGTGGGCCTGGACAGGCCTACGAGGCTTGGCCAAAGCACTGAGAGTAGGCTGTGTATATTTACTGGCTGAGGGTTGAGGCTGAAGAGCATCGCCAACAACAGGAGATGGAGACATCCCACAGATATTAACTAGGAATGTAGAGAATTGGATTATCACCTTATCCAGACATGGAGCCAAAGGAAGAAAGGGAAGACAATGTTTAAAACGAGAATAGCAACCCACATCACAAATGTGTTTAGAATTTTTATGTCAATGATAGTATTCAAATGAAAACACTCTTTAAGAATTTGTTCTTTTTAGGGGCTGTAGCGATGGCTCAGTGGTTAAGGGCACTGGCTGCTCTTGCAGAGGACGTGGGTTTGGTTTCCAGCACCCATGTGACAGCTAACAACCATCTGTAACTCAGGTTCCAGGGATCCAGCACCCTCTTCTGACTTCCGTGGGCATTGCACGACATGGGTACAGTTACAAACATGAGACAATACACTCACACACAAAATAATAAATTTTTTTTAATTTTTCATTTTATGTATCTAAGTTTTTTGCCTACATGTATGTAAGTGCATGTGCAATGCCTTCAGAAGCCAGAAGATGTCAGATGCCTTGGAACTGGACTTAAGGAGCATTGTTAGCTGCTTTTTAAGTGCTAGGAACTGAACCCAGGTTCTCTGAAGAGCAGCCAGTGTTCTTAACTGCTGAGCTAGCCCTCCATGCCCCCACTGAACACATTCTTAAAAAGAAAAGTTTTAAAGTACTTGTCCTGCATGGGTGGACAATGTTGCTCCTAGATGACATGGGTTACTAAATAAAAGTCTCAGTTCAAGTAATGGAAAAATTCCCTATGAATTATTAGGCAAGGAGGCTCCAGAGGTCTCCAGAACAACACAGGTTCTTGGCATAGCACTTGATCATTAACCATAACTACATGTTGGACCCTATTGCTGAAGGCATCAGACATGCTAGCTTAGGCTATCACAAAATCAATTTCAATCAACTGGGAAACTCCCTCTCAGATGGATAGCTTTCATACTACCAGAAAGTGCTATACAGCTGCTGAGGTAAAGTGAGGAAGAAAGACATCAATACCCTTAGCCAGCACTGGCCTCTGCGTGGTACAATACTGATCTGTCAGGCAAAATGTGCCCACTGATGAAACAGTGGCGCAACTGTTATGGGGGCAGCTGATCACTTTCTGATTTGGCTTGAGTCCCATTCCACAGTAAGGTACTCCATGCCTTCTACTGCAATCCTTCTCAGAAGCCCACGGCTAGGGAGGTCCCAGGCCATAGGTAGAATCTGCTGTTACATGATTCAATAGTCACGTTGTCAAATTGCCTTCTAAATATTTATGTTTATGCTCAAAGACCTGGGTTGCTTTCAGCTTTGAGGATGGAGATGCATGCCATGAAATTCTGTGTTCCAGGAAGAGCCTGGTTATCTCACTCATGAACTTGCAGCACCTGGGGTTACTTATACAAGACTTGCATTAAGATCAAGCCAGATAAAATTCGGGCATAGATAGGGCAGTGCTCTCTAGATCCCACCACTTACTGAGGAGCTATTGGCAGTTTGAATGGAAGAAACTTGGAATTTAAACTAATAATCTGTATAATCCTTAGTAAGTTGCCTAATTTTTCTGAGGCTTAATTTTCTCCATTTTAAAACTAGAGAAACCTGGCCAGATTAATATTATTAAACAAATGAGTTTAAAATTATTTTACCACACTATTCTAAAATTCTATAGCTTACTTAAACATACGAATTTTAAGTATAGAAATGGTAAAACCCAAACTGGGCACTTCTGTCTTCCAATTTTAAAAATATCTTTTCAAGTAGTAGCCTTGCTATACCAAATAATACAATTTTACCACTACATTTATTAAAGTAAGAAAGCATTCATCATAAAAATTATGCAAGCTTGGAAGAAGTTAATGCAGTCAACCAGAAGGGTTTTAGCATATTTTAAGTAAACAAAGGATAAGAATCAGAGTATAACCTTAATTTTATTTGAAGACAATATCTATATGTATTCAAAAAAATGAGTCACTAAAAGAACTTGTAATTAAATTTCAAAATTGATCAGATCAGTAAAAAATAAATTAAATGTCAGTAACTTCCTTATCTGGAAGGCATATCCTAATCATGATAACAACACAAAAACACACACACACAAACACACACATGCACAACTTCTGCACATGCACTACACAAACAACATGTGTGCACACTTATGCCCACAGCACACCTATATACACCACACACACCACACTCCACATAGACACATTAAAAACATACATACAAGCATGCACATATGTGCGCAGAACCCTATAAATATTTTAGGAACAAGTACAATGGAAATATTTATGAAGAACACTAGAGCATTCAGGAGGGTTTTGTAAAGATGACATTATAGATGCTATAGTGTAAATGGGAAGTGCTATATTTAAAATCGTAATTCTTTAAAAATTATGTATAAAATTGTGTAAACTTCAATGATATAGAATACTAATGATAGAGAAATAAACATTTTGTAATTTGTGGGAGATGGAGAGACAAGAATTTCTTCCCTTCAATTCCTGTTTTCTGTACATAAATTTTACTTCTATTAATATCCTACATCACAAAATAAATTATAAAGCTGTAACAGGAGTGTTTGAGGACAACTCCCTCCCATTCCATTGAATATTTGCACTAGTTTGTCAACTGCATCACTTTTCAAAACTTTTTGCCTCATCCTGGTAGTAAGAATATAATCAATTCAGGAACAGAAGCTCAAATTTACTTAATTGTACTATGTGTGGTTTGTATAAAATGAATACATATTGTATACAGCTATGTAAAGTGTATACAGCATGTTCCCTCCCAAATTCATACCTTCATTTTTGTTGTTTTTAATAACCCACTGAGCCCAGTTATTTCTGCCCCTGTGTGCCTGGATGTATATTTCACTGAGCATGGGACACCTACAGTGGCTGCACCCTCAAGAAATGATTTTCCTCCTCCAGCAGCTATCAACAGTCCATAGTTCCTCAGCAAGTGGTGGGGGCTAGAGAGCACCTCCCCTATCTATGCCCAAATTTTGACTGACTTGATCTTATGCAGGTCTTATGCAAACAACCACAGATGCTGTGAGTTCACAAGTGAGATAACCAAGCCATTCCAGAACACAGCACTTCAGGACACTCCTCTCCATCGTCATGGAGAAGAGGGGTTGATAAATATCTCCTATTTAGGACTGAATACTCAGTCTGTTATTCTCAGCACTTTGACCAATACGAGTCTCTGCATTGACTTCTGCCCACTCGGATTACCATCTGCTGCAAAAAAAAGCTTATCTGACCAAGATTGAAAGCAACCCAGGTCTATAAGCACAGGCATAAATATCTTGAGGGCAATTTGCCAGCATAACTATTGAGTCAAGTAACAATAGCAGGTCCTACACTTTGGCCTAGGACTTCCCTAGTCATGGGCTTCTGACAAGGATTATAGTGGAAAGCATGAAATACCCTCTGTGGAACAGGCCTTCAGTCAAATCAGAAAGTGACTACTTACCCCATAACTGTGCCACTATAGCACCAGTTGGGACATCTTGACTGGCATTCAGTGTTCTAGCACACAGAGGCCAGTGCTGGGTAACAGAGTTGATGCCTTTCTTCTCCACCTCACCCCAACAGGCTGCATAGTACTTTTTGGTGCTATGAAAACTATCTATCAAAAATGAAGTTTCCTGGTTGGTTTTAAATTGATTTGATGTCCTGAACTAATGTGTGAGGTGTCTTTGGGTCTTCAGCAATAGGGTCTAACATGTCGTTGCAGTTGCTGACTAAGCAAAATGGCAAGTACCTGTGTTGTTCTTAAGACGTCTGGGGCCTCCATGCCCAATTCATAAGAGTTATTTCATACCTTTAACTGACACTTTTATTTGATAACTCTGTCTTCTGGAAGCAACACTGTCCACACATGCAGGATAATTTCTTTCAAATCTTTCTGTAGCTGCATATTGAAACTATCTTGCTAAATATTGCATTTACAAAAGGCCATATTTTGTCATACATCCCTAGTTTTGGTTACTCACTCACTCACTCACTCTTTTACCCCCAGGCCCATCCCTACCTAAAACTTTAAACTCAGGTATTCCACCTCTGCGTTCAAATCACATGCACTCTACTATCTTTCCAATTATGTTTTAATTGGTCGTGAGATAGTAAGCGTTCATATGGTTTTTTAGAAATCAACCTTTGGATATAAAAACCAAGAGCGGTATAACTGGATCATATGACAGTTCCAAGTGTGGCTTTCTGAGAAACTTCCAGTCTGATTTATAAAGTGGCTGTACCCATTACATCTCTACCAAGTGTATGAGAACTCCCATGTGGCCTCTTAGATGTGGCTAACCTCCTCTTCATTCTTAAACATTCCTTCCAGTGTCCTCTGTACTGCTGGCTTCATGGTCATAAATTTCTTTGTTTTTATCAAGGAGACTTTACTCCTAAGCAGGATAGATGGCTCAGCAGTTAAGAGCACTGGCTACTCTTACAGATGTACCAAATTTAATCTCAGCACCCACATGGTAGCTAACAACCTTCTGTAACTCCAGTTCCAGGGGATCCCACATTCCTTTTGTCCTCCACAGGTACTGCAGGACATGAGTGCACTTACATACATGCAGGCAATACATTTATACACATAAAATAAAGATAAATCAAAAACATTTTTTTCAAAAAGGAAAACTTATTTCTCCTTCAGTTTTAATAGATAGTTTTTCTGGGTATAGCAATCGGGGTTGATGGGTGTGGTTTGTGGATCTTGGAATATATCTTTGTAGTCTGTCCTGGTTTTAATGGTCCTATGAAATAATCAGCTGTTATTATGATGTGCCTGACTAATCAGGCCCAACCCTTTTCTCAGGAGAACATTTGTTTTTAGGGTTTTAATTATAATTTGTGGTTGGGAGTTTTTCTTTTTTAAAAAAATGTTTTTATTTTATGTGTATGAATGTTTTGCCTGATTGTATGTAAGTGCACCCATGTCATGCAATGGCTAGGGTGAGAGTGTCAGATCCCCTGGAACTGAAGACACAGATGATTGTTCGCTGCCACGTGGGTGCTGGGAACCAAACCTGAGTCCTCCAAGAGCAGCCAGCCACCACCACCACCCCCCACCCCCCCTCTTCCTCAAGAACAGTCGGTGTTCTTATCTGCTGAGCCATCTCTCCAGCCCCAGGGGTTTTCTTGTGCTGTTTATTTTGTGTTTTATATAGTCTTCACAGGGGTATCTCTCTCTCAAGATTTGTGAAAATGTCTTTTATTATTTTTTTGAAAATATTCTCTATTCCTTCTATGTAGTATTCTTCATCTATGACCATAGTAGAAGATTTGGTCCCCTGTGGAATCCCAGCGCTGTTCTCACATATTTCATTCATATATATATATATATATACATATATATATATATATAAAATTTATCATTGGCTTTCTCTGAATGATGATTCAATCCCTCAGTCATCCCTGTGTTCTAGCCCTGACACCGTCTTGCCCATGGTCCATTTTACTTGGTAGGCTTTCCACTGAGCTTTTGATTTGGTATATTGAATTTTCATTCCCAGCATCATTTCAGTTTGTTTTTTCTTTGTCAATTCTAACTCATTAGTGATTTTATTTTCATGTCTTGTATCGACTTCCTTAGTTCACTCACCTCTTTGTTTATGTTCCCCTGCTATGTACTTATGTCCTCTTTGAGCTGTTTGAACAATTATAATCACTCTTTTAAGTTTTTATTTGGCAGTTCTTCCAATTAATATTCATTGGGAGTCATTTTTATGGTATTAGTAATTTTGAGAAAGAAATTTTATGCGTGTTTTTGTGTTGTTTTGGTTTTTGTCCTGAGACTTGCACATCTGAGATTGAGTTTTCCCTTATTTTGTTTTTCGTTTCGTTTTTTAATAAAATTGAAGTGTTCTTTTTTCTTTCAATGGAGGCATGTATAACGCTCAGAAGAAGACTAATGCATAGTGTAGTTGAGTTGTCATTTTCCTCTCTGGGGTTAGTCTTCAGGGTCAGAGGCTCTAATCCTTCCTCTGAGGGCCCGACACTCTCCTGGGTCAGCTCAGGCCTCTTCCCTGGGTCTGAAGCTTTGCTGGGAGTTGTGGGATGCACTGTGCTTCTGGACTTTACTCTCAGAGAGCTTGGGTGTTCTTCCTGGGTTCACAGCTTCCACAGCAGTTTATTAGGGAACTTACTACATGCCTGTGGGTATTAGCCTGGATCAGATTACTTCCCTACCCTGGCTCTGGAAGCTTGTGTTGCTGGCCACTGTGACTTGTAGAACTCCCCTCTCTCCTATGAGCCTTACCCTGTGTTAGATGCATTCCCTACTCTGGATCACGGCTTTAGTTGCCAGCAGATGAGTTGTGGAATTCTCTGTGTGCCTATGAGCTTTACCTTGGGTCAGATGGAATGTTAATATTCTTCATACTGAAATAATTGCAATTCTGTACTTTATTTCTTTATCTATCACTCTTTTGACTGATGTTTACCAGATGTTTATATTATGAAATTTCACAGTGCAAAATTTTGTATAGTAGTACCCAAAACAGAAGTTTGGACCTAGTACTGAAAATTGATTACACAAAAAAACTACTCTCTAAGGAAAGCCTGAGACAATAAAGGTACCCAAACATATTGAAAACAGGATTCTGTGGACTCTTAAAAGAATGTGGTATATTACTCTTCTCACTCACATGTGCGTCACAGGAAGGGCACTCCTTCCCTTCCAGGCCCACAGTCATGCATCGAGGCTCTGTTCAGTTTCTGAAGAGCTGCTCAAACCACTTGCTGAGATCATGTGATAGCTAGGAAGAGCTAGGAAGGTCCAAATCTCCCTCTTCCTTCAGTTTGGATAGCTACAGACAGCCCTTTGATCTCACATATGTGTTAGATCCTCTTCTTTCCCACTTCTATCTTGCTTCTCTTAGCCTCTTGCTTTCTCAGGAGCACTTTAAGTAAATCTTTTGAATACAACTAAATTTCCATCTCAGCTGGTTCCTGTGGGACTTGACTTGAAATAGAAAATTATCAGAAAGACTTGAATGGACCCCCTAGCATCTTAATAGAAGCTTAGAAAGTAGCAGGTTTGGACTCTACAAAGTTGTGAAGGAGAATGTTCCAGATAGTAGGGTACTCTAGCTGACACCTCTACTGGAATAAATCATGTACAATGACAAAGGTTGATTAATTTTCCAGCATGTGTACAAAATATATGGAGAGAATTTTCCGGTCTGGAAAGAGATTGACAAAAACAGTTTCCTTTGTGGGTAAATGAAAGACATCAAATATATTTTAGATGAAATCAGACTTGAGTTTTAGAAAGAATATGCTTACATCTTTGGGAAAGGATTCTAAGGAAAATACTATACTTAAAATCTGTGATTGAAGGGTTGGGGAGATGGCTCAGCAGCTAAGAACACTGGTTGTTCTTGCAGAAGACCCGGTTTCAAATCCCAGCACCCACGTGGCAGCTAACAACTGTCGGTAACTCCAGTTCCAGGGGATCCGACAGTGTCTTCTGTCCTCCTCAGGCCTTGCATGACACGGGTGTACCTACCTACACGCAGGCAATACATGCATACACATAATATAAAAGTAATAAAATATTAGGAAAAGAAATCTGTGATTACATATAAAAACCACTGACCCATTTCTATGTACTCTATATGAGTTAGCTATATAAAATTCTCTAGTTCTTTAAGTAATTTGATCTTGCCCTAACTTTCTTTTAAATCCTAGTGTTAAGTGTTTTCAATCCTTAATGTGGAAAAATAAAAAATACCAATGTTTGCAGATTATCATATACCTTTAGGCACCAATATAGTATCTCAAATTGGTACATATTAATATTTATGAATATCTAAAAGATACATGCTGATACATGTTGATATTTGAAAAAGAAGCTATTTTTGAATGCCACAAATATTGAAAATGCTCCAATCCTTAAACATAATTATTTCATTCAACAAGTATTAATTGAATATTACCATATGCTAAACTTTTGAGATCACACAATAAGGAAGGAAAATAGAAATATCAAAAATAATTACAAATGTGATCAGCTCTACAAAAGGGGAAACACCAGATGCTCAGAAAAATGTGTGACTGGAGATCCTACTCAGTGTCTGAGTGACATTTAGGACGCAGAACCCTGAGCCAAGAATGGTAGGGTGGAGTCTCTCATGAACGAGGAGAAAGAATTTATCAAGAGGCAGATGATCTTTACAGGCTTAGTTGAAAGGTTAGGCTAAGGAGCAATGGAAACAGACCCATTCTGAGAGAACAGAGAGTGGGGACACAGATATATCCTTTGCTAAGAGAGACAGTGAAAGCTAATGATGGGGGGGATTGTAAACTGTGTTAAGGTTCATTCTTTGAGGGAAAGGTGCCACCGAAGTGTGTTAAACAAGGTGCTGATGACACCAGGTGCCCCTTGGCTGCCAGTGGAGGAGCAATTCTGCAGCTGCACTGATCAGGACAGAAGCCTTAGGGTGCCCTTGAAGAGGCTCACATTATTCCCTGGAACAGGCCTGAGTCAGGGAGCAGTGATCATGGGAATAGAAGAGATACTCTTGCTGGGACTTCAGGCATTGAATATAGATTTAGAGACTGAAAAATATTATGAGAAAGAGGAAACATGATATAACGATTCCTAGGTTTATGCCATGAACAAAAATGAAGAATAAGTGTTTTGTTTCATGAAGTATCAAAACATAAATACTCAGGGCAATAGAAGCATATTAACTTTCTGTGTAAAATATTATGTGTCATTTAGAATCTACAAATCTGAAGGGGGGAAATTTTGGGAATACATGACTTGACTTACCATGGATAGCACTGACTTGGAATATAAAAAAGCTTTTCACAAACATGTGGACCAGCACATTTTTGCCATAGTAGTTTTCAAAAATGAAATTTAAGGACTAGGAAGTCGGCTCACCGGGTAGAGTGTTTGCTCTGCAATCATGATGACCTGAGTATTCATGCCCAGCACCCATGTAAACAGTCAAGCAGAGGAAACTGCTTCTGCAATAACAGTTCTGCTGAGGCAGAGACATGAAGATCTGCAAGGCCTGCTCGCCAACCAGTGTAGCTGAGTTGGCATCCTCCAGGTTCACTGGGAGACCCTGTCTTAAAAGCAGGATGGAGTGCCATTAAAGAAGATACCTGATATTGACCTTTGCTCAGTACAGGTACAAGCACCAGTGAGTGCACCCACATACACAGTGCACATACAAGTATGCCATGTATGTTCTTAGCAAGGGGCTCTTAAGAGTCATCAATGTACTAACTTCCATCCATTTGAATTAGATGCTGCATAACAAAGGACAGATTTTTTTTTTTTGATGGAAGAGTTTTATTTGGCTTATGGTTCCAAAGGGAAGAGCTCATAATGGCAGAGCATAGATTTTTAACCTAATTCAGTTCAAATGTTCATTTTTGAGCAATGCATTATGACATGTATATATAATATGAGACACTCAGTTTACATAGTTTAGAAAGAAAAATATAAGGAACAAAGGATCGTCATCAATCTGGGCTCCTCATCGAAGGAGTTGCTGTGCTTGTTTCATTCAAAGTGTGAACAGCATGATCAGCTTGCTACAAGTCTCTGCAGTGAATGAATATTTGAGTACACGCATATGTGTGTATACATGTGTATATGCACACGTAAATGTAATATGCTGACTCAAATATTCCTAAACAGTTCACACACATCAACTGCTTTTGTTTCATTTTTAAGTTCTGAATCTTGTCTCTTGATGTTTATCCGTGCATTGCTAAATGTAATATTTTCCTTCTGTTGGAAGTTTTCTCCCTGAGCATAGCACTGATGGGACATGGGCTATCATGACAAGCTGCTGAGTCTGGCATATGGCATGCTCACAGTCTTGGAGGGTACATGGGTTTTATCAGGGCATCCTTGGATACCAAGCACATCTGTGAGTTACAAGAAGCTTGGGGCATGCAGTAGGAAGTTCGGCAAATGATACACAAATCTGATATTCCTTATGATCCTCCTAAAGCATTGGAGTTACGAGATCCTTCAACCTCATAAACAAAGTAAAATAAGCTCTTGGTAAATATCTTAATTTCTTTTTCCCAATTTTTCTTAGTCATAGTGGGACAGAAGACTTTGGCCTTTCAGAAACTATGATTTTCTTTCATTCTCCTCTACTTTGCTTCTCTTTGCTCTCTATCGTTGATGTACAATGCTATTTTTCCATCATGTGAGCAAGATAAAATCCAAAGTAATTTATTTGGTATTATAAAGAAGGTTTCCTCTGGCAGCAGTTTTAACTGTCAGTGCGAAGGACAAGTAGGAAGCCGCCTTGCTGTGTTCTGTCAATGTCTCATTAGTTTATCTTGCTTAGAATCTGCTGCATCACCAAGAGATTTTCAAAATACATCCATGCATACACAAAGATAATGGCCATTCATCACCCCCAGCCAGCATACTTTTACTAAGCTCTGTTTTCAAGGTTAATCTGATGATGAATGAAAAAAAAAAAACAAAACAAAAAAAAAAACCTCAAAAGCACCGGTATCTTTTAAAGCAATCAAAATTCAGAGAGGTTAAGTCTGGGTGAGATAACAAAGGGTATCATCTAAAGGGCTTGTTTGTTTAGGATACTGACCTCTTAAGCATCCCTGACACCTTCATGAGAGCAGATTCTTCTGATTCTGCATGTCAAAAGCTCATTAATGATATAGCATGAAGAAGATAAATTACAAAGTCAAAAAGGTGATCAATGTAAGGCTGCAGCAAACTAAGTGAGAGCCCTCTGATTTATTGTTTTCAATGCTGGTTCTCTGTAAATGCACTATGTCACAAAGTGGAAACTGCTTCCTGCCTGCCTGGGAAGGGCTAGTCCTCCAAGGCCACAGGGCTCTGCTTGAAATAATAAGACAGCGAGAAACACAGCCTAATGCTCAAATGTTTAAAAACTTTCTGGGCATATTGTGTTCTATAGAGCCATCATAATGATAGATTTCTTTTCCCTTTTCCTAGAAGTGAGACAGAAAGTTAAGATTCTGACGTAATTAGGAGATGTTGTTGTGTAGGTTAAGAAAAACAAAAGCTCTTTCAAAAAGTAAAGATGATTTTTGTTGGCCAGTGTGATGGTTCAGTGGCTTGTCACCAAGCCTGATGACCTGAGTTCGATCCAAGAAATACACATGGTGGATGGAGACAGCTGACCCCGACAAGTTGTTCTCTGACCTCCATATGTGCACCATTGCATGTGACCCCCCAGCAATTAAATAAACAAATGGCTGAATAAATAAATGTAATAATGTAGATGGGTTTGTGGGTTTTTGTGTTTTTTTTTTCTTAAGAACTTGTAGCCTCAGCTGGCCAGGAACTTATAATGTAGACCAGGTTGGCCTCAGTTTCACAGAGATCTGCCTGTCTCTGCCTCTCAGGTGCTGGATAAAATTAAAAGCGTGTGCCAACATACTTGGCAATAATTTATTAAAAGGAGTTTTGGGGATACTAGTAGTTTGAACTTATATATAGCAATAAAAGCTCTATTTGGTATTTGCTACCATTAGTGATAACAAAACCCACTATGCTTACTCCTTATTTAAAATCTTAAGTGATAACTGGTGCTTTGATGTACTAATACTGACCAAAATCTTGGTATAAAATTGAATCATAAAAATTGAATGCTTTCTCTATATCAAGGATACAGTAGGCAAAGAGCACAGGCAAAGGGGAAAGGACAGGTTGTCCTCCCGAGGACCTTTCTTCCCTCAGTGGAATTGCACATTCTATCTCCACGGACTTCTGGCATCTACCCCTGGCCTCTGGACACATGTGCAAACACACACACATACACTACTCATCTAGGTATGCAACACAATGACTCTTGAAAACACAATAAACTTTTGTTGACAAAAGGCAAGACCATACCTACATCTTGTGTAATTAGAAAGCCTCCAAAATTAAAGTATGGACCAACAGTGAAGGTAAAGATGACAGGGATGCTATTCTAATAATAGCAATAGCAATATTCTGAGATTGTTGGTTTATTTTCCATTTAAGAGATAGAGAAATTGAGGCATAAAGAAAGTAAGAAAATTGGCCTATGTTTGCATAGGTATTTGATTTTCATGCCATTGGTGGAGTCCTGTCTATGTTCCTCACTGCTAACTCAAGTAGGAAAAGAACACAGACATATCAAATTCAAAAGGTTCTTCCTAAAAAGCTAGATAGAGAGCACAGCTGAACGAGAGGAAACAGTGTTGAAAGATTCATGAATTATACTGCTGTAAAAATGAAATAGAGTAACTACTGAAATTCATAATAAGGATAGGAAGCATAAATCAATAATGTCTTCCTGAATGCCTGTTTACGAAGTCAGCGTCCTGTGAGGGGTTGGAAGGCAGAGAAGAATTGTGAGCGAAAGCCAAAAGCATAAAACCAGCCAGCAAAGACTAGAAAGGGAGTCTCAAGTTATGACCACAGGTATGTGTGTAAGTGGCAGCATCACAGAGTGAGGACTGAAACAATTAACAAACTGATAGGATTTGTTGTCCGAAAAAAAGTCATTAACGGGCCAGAAATCTATGTAGAGAGCATGCATTGACACTGAAGTCACTGAGGACGTGATACTGATTTTAACTCCTAAGTAAAACGAAGGCTGAAAGACTGAAGTGAGAAGAGAGCAGGAGTAAGAGGGGGAAGGGCAACCTACATTGCCATCTGTTGGGGAAAGGAGCGCCTACCTTGCTGAAAGAAATGAAATTTGGGAATTCCCCATCTCCACAGCCAGCGGTAACAGTGGAGAGCAGAGAGCATTTTCAAGCCTAGTTTAGCTTCGTATAATACAAACATAACGTTCACCATCTTTATTAAATGTATTTTCTTGATTGTTAATAAAAATAAAAAAGCATCTTTATGTTATGGGATACCATGTGATACTACGAGATTGATTTGTTAATACAAACACCTTATTTAATATACAAATCAGGCTAACATCATTTCTATATGGTGAAATCATTCAGAAACATTTCTTCAAACTTTTGGAATTGCATAGTACGTTATTGTTATAATTTGGAAAATATGTTATAGGAGGAAAATTAATTCCAATATTTCATTAAACCCATACATTTAAGGTATAATTTTGGATCAACTTTGAGTGAACTTGTCTGCAGAATGACTTACCATGTCCAGGAGCCTCCTGTATTCTTACTAATGAGCCCACGCAAGTTGCAAAACTGTGGCTAAACCTCCACCGTGACTCTGGTCTCAGCTCTAACCTGAGCCTTTTTAACTCTTTGGGCCTAAATTTATTTGTATGAAAAGTAAATACGATTGCCTTAAATGGCTTCCAAGCAAGAGCACCCTTGTTTCTACATCAACTAAGATTAACCTGTTAATAAGCATACTCTTGGAATATTGATCTTATAAATTGAAGTCTAGTACTTACCACTTGATTTTATCTTTTTTTAATTACATTTTTAGTTCTTCTAAACTTTTACATAAGTATCTATTCCATTATGTAGGGTGGAGTTAATGGCTTGACTGGAGAGCTAGAATTTGGAGAAAACGGAGGTAACCCCAACGTCCACTTTGAAATCCTTGGAACCAACTATGGAGAAGAGCTTGGCAGAGGCGTTCGTAAAGTAAGCCTAGACTCATTAACAAATTCGGTTTTTCTCCTGTACTATTTGTTGTTTTGGCATATAATTCCCTGTGGTGTGATCATGGTGCACATTAACATTCCCGTGGTACAAAGAGAAAGTGAGGCAGCATGAAGGGGGAGGGCACAAAAGAGAGAGAACAAGGCAGTGCAAATATCTTAGATGCTTAGAAGTAGTGCACAATAAATTCCATTTATGCCTTGGAAAAATTTAAAAGAAGAAAGTAACTTGATGCCGGCCTGGAGAAGTGGCATTGCTTTTCATTCACTATAATAATACTTTTTATAAAGTAGCAAATCTAATATTTATATAAAATTTGTAACATGCACAAAATTAGAATAAGTGCTTGGATAGATTTCATATACTAGGAGAGAAAGTCTGCTATAGAAAGTGGCATTATAGTAGTTCCCTGTCTGTGTGTGTCTTGAAATAAGTAGAAAATACTTTGCAGGAAATGAGCTCTTGTTATATTCTGCAGATCACATAGAAGAGGCAGCGAAGAGCCAAAAAAGCATGTTTCATGAAACACTGGGACTATAACTTTCTCAAGGAGAAATATAAAAGCCCTTGCATAAATGAGTTCTCCATAGCTTGCTGCTGCCATTTTTATATATTTTTGGTAAGGAGACTCTGAAGGCAATTGAGTTTGCATACAGAGCTAATAACTATGTCCTTCTCAGTATCTGAAGCCGACTGCACTGAGAGTAATTGGGTCTTCTGGAAATGGGCCTTTTCAATGTTGACATTTGCCATACAGAAAACGAAGTTAGACATTGTTACCAGAAATAAGAATTTCTCAGTAAATTTATGCTGACTTAAAACCAGATTACTGCATTTAAATTTTTGTTTTCTACTGAATAATTTCAAACATAGAGAAAATTGCATAAAACACAAGATGCTTTACTGAAATTTTTAAAGGGAAACAGCCTCTACTGTGGTCCACAAAAAGAACACAGCAGTTGCCATAAAAAGCACCCTGTGTGCTTCCCCTGACTGCATGCTTTGAAGACCCTCTCACCTGGGTAACCATTAGTCTCCATTTTACTGTGATTACCTGGCTATCTTAATAATTTTATCACGTGTTTGCATACTACTGTAACTGAGTTCACCAATATTTAATCTTATAGCCAATCTCACCTGCATCATTTTCTCTTGCTTCTTGTGTTCAACGTTATGTGTCCTATTCATCACTGCTGTTACTTGTAGTTGAAATTTATTGACGTATATTGCTGTATCATTATAACTATGTCACAACTTAGTATATTTTGTTTCCTCTTTTAGATTATATAACAAAGGCTATTACAATATTCTTGCATGTAATTCTTAGCTATATATTCTTGTACTTGTGCAGGTATTTTTGTGCCAAAGAACAAAACTGCAATACAATAGTACATATCTTAGACATTCCTGGGTAACATCACACCCTATGTTATTAAAGTTTATGGATTTTTGCTTACCATCAACAGTCTACGTAAGCTCTCACTCCCTCTCAATCAACCAAATCTTTGTCAGACTTCAACCTTTTCTAATATATATTGAAATATAGCCTCATGGTTTCAATTCAAAGTCCCTGAATTTTAAAAAGATCTATCTTTTATATTTTTAAGATTTATTTATTTTTATCTTATGCATATGAGTGTTTTGCCTGCAAGTATGTAAGCACATTGCATGTATGCAATGCCCACAGAGGCCAGAAGAAGGTGTTAGATTCCCTAGAACTGGTGTTACAGATGGTAGTAAGCTCCCACATGTGTGCTGAGAACCAAACCCAAGGCCTCTGTAAGAGTAGCCAGATGCGTCTTAACTGCTGACCAGTCTCTTCAGCCCCTGCCTCATATTTTTAAGACCTCAGATTTCTCTTTGGCTTCATTACTCACTCAAGTTTGGGGGGGAAATTTTGTTGCTGTTGTTTGTTTAGCATTTTGGTGAGGTAAGGATGTCTTCTGTCTATTAGAATGAATTCTTAGCAATACAGGTATATGACTTAATTATTAGTCCTTTGCCACTTAGCTCCAGGTATTACTTTCTTCTCTATGAACTTCCTTTTCGTAGCAATTTTTTATATATTTAAACAATGTTTTATGAATTTTCTACCTATGATTGTCGGTGTTCGTTTATATTCAAAGAATTATTCCATATTCTCAGAGTCATAAGAATGTTATATTTATAGTTATCTTCCAAATGTTTTATAATTCTTCCTTTTACATTCAGGTTTTTTGAATGCCTAGTAACTTGTTTTAATATGTGGAATAAGAAAAGAGTAAGGTTTAATTTTTCAGTATGGATTGTGTTTTGGTTTTTGTGGGGCTTTTTTGTGAGATACAACTTAAATATAAAACTACAAATCGTAAGTATATTATGGTTTTCAATATTTGTATTCACCAGTGTGATCACCACCTACATCAAAATATAGACCCTTTCTGTCACCCAGTCAGTGCCCTGGTTCCATTCTTAATGACAGAGACCTCTTGCTTGGCCTGAAAGTTCACATACACATAAATGGACCATGTACTAAAGTCATTTGTGTCTTCTTTCCTCAACATAGCTTATGATGAGGCAATAGCTTCATTTAACAGCATTTTGGGTGTTCATTTTGGAAAGTTTAATTTATATTCTGTGAGAATAAAAAGGCATTTGAAAATTTCTTTTTTTCTTTAGTTCCTATACTAAAATATAATTAATATTGTCCAATTTTTGGGGCCCAGCTTTCTTATCCAGCTTTTAATTAAATTAAGTTTTCTAGAGATGCTGTGTACTTACTGCAGGTTGTCCTGTCATCTATAATCCATGAGTGTTTTATTTTTATTTCACCTTTGGAGTTTTGCACCTCTTAACTTTTTATTGATTTTTTCAAATTTCATACAATACATCTTGATATATTAAACCCATGCCCTGTCTGTACCTCACCATAGCCCCATCACCATATTTCATTCATTCTCTCGTATATGTTAAGGCCTAATGAGCTGAGATTGTGTCCCCAAATGTCCCTTGATGTGAGTCCATGCACTAGAGCCTGGTCAGCCTATCTAGCATCTCCCCCTCAAAAAAAATCAACCCTCCCTCTCCCAGTAGCCCTGGGTTGCCAATAGTTCTTCAGCTAAAGTTGGGGCTTTTTACCCATTTCCCCAGTTCAATGCTAGGTTTTTGTCTGGTTTGAGCTTGTATGGGTCTCGTGCATGCTGTCACCATTGCTGTAAGTTTAAATGAGCAACTCCCTAGCCACTAGGAAGAAAACAGTTTTCCAGTTATCTGGGAAGTTGCTCATGGAATCTACCTCCTGATTTTTCTTCTGTAAGTCTATTGAGTAGGACCTCTAGAACAAAGTTGAAAGGAAATAATAACGGTGGCATCCTTGGGTTCTTGTTTACAGTGCTAAAGAAGCATTTTTATTTAGCTTTGTTCAGGTTAATGAAGCTCCATTCATTACTAAAATATATGCAATTGTAAATGAAATGTAGGTTCATATTTTTTTAAATGTATATTTATACTTACTGAAATTTCAGTCACATTTGATTTGTTATCATCTTGCCTATATCTGTTACATTGATGATTATGATTCAGGTTTCCTGAAATGGCCCTTTCGTTGGATTTCTGTCCTGTTAAACTGACCTAACCTAGATGAGTTAGTAATGTGAGCCCTCCAGAGCTATGTCTAAGGTAGCAACAAATGTTAATGAGAGGCCAGAGGTGAGAAAAAGTGCAACAGAGTGGCAATGCCAGCTATTTAAATAACAAGAGTAGAAAATAACAAGGAAGGTGAAAAGTTTCACATGTCTACATAGAAATTAAGTGACTCTGTTAGAAAAGGTAGAACATTTAGAATACACAGGAATTGGGCATGATTGAGCAGTCTGGGATCAAGGCAAGTAAGAGAAAAAATTGAAGATTAAGTAGAAAGTGTTGACTAACGATTAAGTTCAAATGGAAAAAAAAATAGAGAGATTTGGATGCAGCGTTTGTTGGTGTTCCTGTCCTTCAGCAAGATGGACAATGTTTTCCCAAATAATGAAAGAGAAGATGTAAGTAAAGCGTGGAGGGTTTGGAAGTAAGTCTTCATGCAATGTGCATTAACTGGTGTCATGAAATTAAGATAACGCTTATAATAAAACACATTATCTTTTCCTGGAGAAATGGGAGGTGAGGTTATCTGCTAAAAAAGAAAAGACATTGAAGCATCCAAAGCCTCTGGAGATAATGAGGATAGAAGCTTAACGTGGCAAACAGGAGAACTATGATTGGGGAACCAGGAAGGGTTGCCAGGCAGGGCTATGGTCACATACGAAGTTAAAGATAAATAACTCACAACAGCAGTAATTTGGGTGGCATATGTTTGTCAGTAGCAGACTGGATGAATTACATTAATGTAGGCTGAGTTTTTATCAGGTTGTTGTCCTTTTGTTTTAGTTTTGATAGCAGTGATGTGAAGCAAGTGAGGCTAAGACACTGGCAATGTTACCGAGTTCTGGACCTCGGGGAAAGATTACCGAGACTCAAAAAGTTCCAAATCAGTCAAATTAAGCTTTTACAATTTCATTAGAATTTTAAAGAAAAAGAAATCCTCAGGGCAGGCGAGACAGTAATATTGGCAGCTGCCTTGAAGAGGTGAGTGGTGGGAAGAAAGCAAGCAAGCCATGAAGTCTTATAGGTTTAGAGCCTGTGTGAGAGGTCAGACACGTGGCTGACTGGCAGCCCCATGGCTGGGAGAAGGAAGCTTTAGAGAAAGTAAAGAAACACAAGATGCTAGGGGCAGCCCAAAGCCTTAAAGAAAGCATGTTTAGTAAGAAAGGAGAGCCACAAAGAAAAGGAGAAATTCCGCTTCCCTGAAGAGCTCAAGGACGCGGACAAACTCATGGGCTACATGGCTGTAGCTAGTCTGAAAGTTCTGCCCTATTAGGTGGGATTCCAGGCAGGAAAAACTCGCTATCTCATTAATTCACTAAGTATTCCACCCATCTAGTTAGCATGACCTACCTTCCTAGGAGTGGTCCTATGACCAGATGATTGACCAGTTAAACTTACACAAAATGGAGGTGCTAGAGGTATCATAGTAAGATATTACCAAAGTGGTAGAACTTCATATCTACAGTGGACATGGATGGCAATGAAGATAGGAATAGTTTTAGCAATCGAAAGAATTCATGGCTCTTCAAACAAGGCCTGGCAGGTCTGAATGTGAAGTGGGGGAGCTTCAGAGCCAGGGAAAACGTGGTTGTGGAGGGGAAATGTCTGGATTCACGATTCCAGGGTGGATGGGTCCCAGGCAATCACTAAGTCATACTTGAGTGGCAAAAGTGGGATTCCAGTCTCATTCAGCCCCAGAAGTCCTGCATGGTCCATGCAGGTCTGAGGTTCGTGTGGTTGCTTTGCCCTATTCTGAATTCAGGCTGTAATTTGTGATCAGGCGTTAAGGTGATGCTGATTCAGGTACATCAAATCATGTGTACTTCATTCCTTTTTTGACATTTTATTTTTTATTTATTTATTTTTATTTTATGTGTATGAGTGTTATGCCTGCATGTATGCAGGTGCACCCATGTGGTGCAATGCCCATAGAGGACAGAAGCAGGCTTCGGATCCATTGGAACTGGAGTTACTAAAGGTTGTTAGCTGCCATGTGGGTTCTGGGATTCGAACCTGGGTCTTCTGCAAGAGCAGCCAATGCTCTTAACTGCTGAGTCATCTCTTCAGCCCAAGTGTATTAAATAGCTCCAGGAATTGCTTGTTTAGGTTTCTATACTCCAACTCCCCAGATGGATTGAGGTGCTCCTAAGAGCTGGTTGACATATAGATGTTGTACAAAAGGCACTGGTATTTTAATAAACTATCTTTATAACCTATGGTTCCTTTTATATTGTTGATAACCACTAAATCTATGAAGCCAGATGGGTGGCATGCAACTGTAACAGCAGCACTCAAAAGGTTGAAGCAAGAGGATCAAGAATCCCAGGAATGCCTGGACTACATAGGGAGACCCTGGCTCAAAAACTTCTTTATTCCACCATTTAAAAAATATTTTATTTACTATTATTTTGCTATTTTGTGTGTATGCATGTACTGCCTGCATGTATGTAAGTGCAACCGTGTCATGCAATGCCCACAGAAGACAGAAAAGGTCATCGGATCCCTTGGAACTGGAGTTACTAGATGGTTGGTACTCACCATATGAGTTCTGGGATTCAAATTCAGGTCTTCTGCAAGAACAGCCAGTGTTCTTAACCACTGAGCCATCTCTCCAGCTCCCCCACCCTGTTTTTTTTTTTTTTTTAACAGAGTTCCATGTAACCCAACTAGACTTAAACTTGCTGTATAGCCAAAGATGACCTTGAACTCCTGATTCTCCAGTCTCTACTTCCTGACTGCTGGGATTACTGCCTCTGCCTCCCAAGTGCTGGGATTAAAGGCCTGTGCCACCATGCCCATGCCCAGCTAACATTCTAAATTTTAAAGTATTTGTTTTCTTTTTAAACATGTTTTCTATTTACTTAATTTTTAGTTTAGAAGGGCTCTCACACACCATGATGTACAAGTGCAGGTCAGAGGACAGGCTGTAGGACTTAGTCCTTTCTACCACGTGAGTTAATGGGCTCAAACTCAGGCTGTCAGACTTCACAGCAGGCGCCTTTACCCATTGAACCATTTTGCAATCTCAAAATATTTCTTTCAATTTGCTGCTAAATTTAATTTTAATTAACCATTGAATTTATAAAACTCCAAACCTAACTCTCCATTTTAAGACTATCATGAATCAGTTGTGGATGTTGCATTTAATTAATACATGGCACAGTTCCTTCATAGAGGGGTTAACACGTTCAAAGATGTTTTCACAGGTTCTTAGCAAGGCAAGTACTGCCACATCCAAACAGCTGCAGCACAGATTTACTCGATGTGTGTCCAAAATTAAGCTTTCAGTCTCTGTTATTCTGAGCACATCTCAGAATGAATGGCTTTCCAAATGAGGTGTCATCAGGCTGTTAGCGTCCGTTGTTTGGCCAGTAGCAAAGTGCATTCAAAGCGTGCAGCTTTATCAGCTCCAGCAGGAATCCTGTCAGATCTCATGAACCAGGAAGGTTATATCTGCTCAGGATTTGGCCACGGATTCACAATCCTAAATTCTGGATCACTTATGTTCTCTTGGCATTATATGAATGAAGATTTTATTTTTCTGAATTTGGTGAGAATGTGAAAGGATTAATTTTCATTGATCTTGACCAAAGTGAAAAGCTTTCCTGTTTTGATATTTTCTTCATACTGTTTTGCTTAGAAGTAAGATGTTTCACTCAGAAAATGATATAGTGGAGGTGTTCACACACTGTGTATCCTAGAGATAAATGCAAATGAAACTTTATTTTTGAGGTCGTCAGGATTCCCTATGTGGTCATACTGGGCAGTGATATGATTGCTCCCAGTTTTTTATTTCAATAGAGTTTCCAGGAAAAAGTGATTTCAGAGATAACATTATATCAAGCAGCCCAAAACTGAATTTATAATCAGAACATATGAGAAATAAAGATTATACTAGTTGAATAATTATATAAAGAATCAATATGTGTTTTCCTTAGAAGAGGAATTACACCACAGCTTTTGCTTGTTTGAATTTTCTTTGTTTCGTTCATATTGTGTCACTGACACTTTATTGTAAAGACCAAGTTCCAACATGAAAATTTAATACTCTGGACTTAATGGCTTTGAACTTTATCACAAACAGGAAAATAAGACAAGGAAAAGTAGATTAAAGCTGGTTTCACAACCAGTCTTAATTGCATAGTAATGCTTAGTATTTTCATAAACCTGTTTTTTTAAGCTGATGAAATAAAATTGTACAGATGAGATAGTTTAGCACCAAGGTACAATGATTTCTCTGAGTTGGAACTCTTACTCATGTTCTCCAACATTAAATTCACAAAGATAAAACTCACTAAACTTCTTGACTATAAACTCCCCCCATTTTTTTTTTTTTTTTGCAAAAGGCATTAGATAGATTATTACTGGTCCATTTTTAAAGAAGTAAAATATTTGACTATTCAGAAAGATAAAAGAAATGCCTGGTTTCAAATGGCCAGTTTATCAAAAGGATACAGTATCTTGCTGGCATTCTTTGGTACTGGGTACTCTGATTCCAGACTGTCTAAAAGACCACTCCCTATTCCACATTACCCTGTCTTAGATTTCCCTTTAGCAATCTTTGCAGTCTGTCACCATCTGTATAGTATAGTTATACAAATAATCTTTATGTATGCATATATGTGGATATAAATAATTTTCTTGTTTGTACTGTTGTCTTTCCCACTGGAAGAATGTTATTCCATGAGATCAAACATACTTTTCTGCCTGTTCATTGCCCATGAATGCTGTAGAGTAGATGCCAAAGTTTGCAGTGAATAACAATCCATTAATATTCTCTGCATCTAAAAATTTAGCAGTCATGATTTTCCTTTATTCAAGTGAAATGCAACAGGTAAATTCCCACAAAATTTGTGTGAGCATACTTCATTTGAGTGTGGGCATGTGACTACACTATCCCCATCATTTATCCTTAAAGCATAGCAGAGTTGGACACTAAGTCATGTTTTTAATAGTTAAGTGAGATATATGTGGTATTTATTGCAGTATTGAGTGGTTAGACTGATTAGTCCAGGAAGACTGGAAGGACTCACAGAAGTACATGCGCATTAAGACTAGTGGTATTTGTATTTTATTATTGCTTTCTAGAGAGTCTCTATATGTTATAGTTCACAGAGCTGCATAGCCTTTGTCATCATACATACCTTGGTTAAAGTACTGATCGTCACTGACTATGTGATCTAAGGACTTCAAAATAAAATGAGCTTCAACTTCTTCACCTGTAATACCACGCCTCTCTCAAGGTAACCGTAAAGTTTGAATGAAATTGTGTCTGTATAATACATTTTGCAGCAAGGGATAAATAAAATAATGTCTGTTTACAAATAGATATTTCTGTGATTCAAAGGAATGCAAAATCTAGTTGCTATTCAGAAAATAAATTGCTATGTGAAGTGGGAAGAATAATTTCATTTTAGGTGTGATGAGGAAATCGTTGTGCATGACAATCACAATGATAGCAGGAAACACTTATCTTTTTGTTTTGCTTAATGTCTTTTCTGACTAAAATTCTACAAATATAGTAATCAAAGCTTAGAAGTCTAGTATCTATGATTATATGGACAGCTAATAGCAGAGAAACTGACAGAAAATATAGTGGGCATACTCCTAGTCTTTATATTAATCCTGTAGTTGGAAAATATGTCCCCTTTGTTTACTGTCGTGTGTGTGTGTGTGTGTGTGTGTGTGTGTGTGTGTGTGTGTGTTATTGCTAAGGCTCAAATCCAGGACCTTGTGCAGTCTAGGCAGGGGCTCTCCCACTGAGCTCCATCTCTATCTCTTACTGTCTCATCTTAAAAACAGTGAATTTATGTCTTGGAAAATGTTGTAAAACCAATAGCTTTGTTTTCTTCCATCATCTTTTATATATAATTTATAGCCCACAATTAATTTGGTGTCATCACCTTTTATTGGGACATCGCCAAGAAAATATTTTGTACCACAAAGGAATGTGATTGCTATTTAGTCTAATATTTGATGGAATTTCCATGGTGTATTAGACTCTAAATTTTCTGATCTCAGAAATCACCCATGAGGAAGGAGTCCGTAGTCTCGAAGTATGCTGTGGGTCTTCTCTGCTTCTAAGATGCTCTGCCTGCTGTCACTTGCACATCCGTGTCTCCAGTTGCTCTGACGCTTCTGGAGCAATTACCTGTGCTAATGCTGAGGTCATTGCTGCAGGATCCTTACTCAGGAAAGCAGGTCCACTGCCTCTTGGCAGAAGCAGGAGCTATCAATTATGGTTGGCATGGTTGTGACTTCTCCATAAGACAGCAGAGATACCCAACAGAGCTCAGCTCAATTCCAGCTCCAAGTTTAGATAGAAACAACTTTCTGAAAGAACTAGAAAGTCTTGACGGTTTGCACACTAGGCTGACAAAATATTATTCCTCAGTGCGTCTGTGGGATTATTTGTAAAGCAATTAGCATTTGGCAAAGTGTATATCACTAATGGGAGTGGGAGTTGCCTGAACACAACAGGGAAGCAGAGGAAAAGTAGTAGTAATTCACTCCCTGAGACATGTTCATGTACCCCCTCAAATGTAAGTACTTCTGATCCTTAGGCCTTTGAACTCCATCTGAGTATTACACACTTGGTTCAAGTTCTTGGGTCCTAGCAAAGACCAGGGCCTATACCCTGGTTCTCCTGATACTCAGGCTTTTTGGTTTGGAAGAGCATTGTAAATCCATTTTCCAGTCCTCTAGTTTGCAGACAACTGACTTCTTGACTTCCATAAACAGAATCGCCGATTCTTAATATATTTCTTTACATAATATGTATTTTGTACCAAGAGGATGCTGTGTGCTATTAGTTCTGTTTCTTTGAAAAACCATGAATGTATGTAATATGGATTATTTCAGTATTTTTAGGGAAAGAAATTATTATAAACAAAGTAGCTGTTATTACCCCTATAGACTCAGAGATATGCATGCCCTTATATAGAGCCTCAGAGATTGCCCAGTGTCATCTCCAGTTCAAATGCAGAGGACTGGCTGGATTGGGCTCAACGCCATAGCAGATAAAGAGGCAAGATTTAGTTTACTTCCTGTCCCACTAGACAATACCCACAATGGGACAGAGTGACATCTGCTCACCTCAAACTCTGCAGCACACACACACACACACACACACACACACACACACACACACACACGATGGGTGAATTCCATGCAGCTCAGGTTCACAGATGTAATATGCTGCTACTTTCCCTCAGATGAACAACTTTAATTATTGTCTAGGACTCAGTATGAGGACAGTAGCCATGAAAGGAACCTAGATTATGAATTTACAGAATGGAGCTCTGCTTATGCAGGTACTTCTTTAACAAGGTACACTAATCGTTATAACTGAATTTGTAATGAAAATTTGTTTCAGAGCAGTGCCAGTAAAGGGCCAAAGAGCAAACCATTTCTCCATGTGTGTTGGAAATTCACAGCAGACTCATGTATTACCAAATGACATTTATGGCACAGATGGTTCATCGGAGGCACAGTCTAGGGGCTTTGCATTCTCCATGTTCTCGGCCTTTCCAAGTCGCAATTGCTCTGCAGGCTGTTCAGATATCTGAGAGTTTATCTTCTTACTTTCTCAGGCTTGTCAGAAGGCTTCCTCACGGGGATTGTAAATTCTCCTTTCACAGGAATTGGGTTTCATATGGTGGGAATGAGCACAAACCATGGACAGTTCTGGGCACATACTCTGACAGTTTGCTAGTAGAGCTTTTGTAACTCATTTGTGCAGGCTAAGACCAGTACCTGCCATGCACAGTGACCAACAGTGTGTCTGTGCTAATGCTAGAACTAGGGCTAGTACCATAGCTTTTGGCAACAGCTGTTTGAATGCTTTTCCTCCTCTCTCCCTCTTCTCTCCCTTTTTTCAGTAATTTTTTTAAACTAAAACATCTGCGCCATGGGTCAAGCATCATACCACAAAGATTTGAATATTCATTAACATGTTCTACCATGACAGAAAAGTACATGACATTCCTATGTTTTAGGTAGCAATTATGCTGTTAATTAGGGTCTGAGGCTTTAGGATGACTTAAATGTTTATTCTCATCCCCTTAAATTTTCTGCCATGAATAAGTTTCTTTTCTGAAAATAGATGGTAGATCAATAAAAACAAACAACCTGTATTGTTGCTGTTCCAGAGAATAAGACAATTGATTTTATGCTGGTATTTGGAGCATGATGTCATCACATGTGTAGTAGTCTCTATATCCTGTATTCCATACAACAGGAATATGCTGTTTATAGAGTGGCTTGGAGGCTATTCACATGTGCCTGCGTGGTCTAGCTTGTTTCTCCATTGCTGTGGCAAAACATTCTGACCAATACCAACTTCGGGAGGAAAGGGTTTATTTAGCTTACATCTCCAGGTCACAGTTCATCTCTGAGGGAGCCCAAGGTAGGAACTCAAGAACATGGAGGCAGGAACTGAAACACAGGCCCTGGAAGAACCCTGCTTATTGGCTTACTCTCCTGGCCCCTGCTCAACCTGTTTCCTTATGCAACATAGGCCCACCTGCCTAGGGGTGACACCACCCACAGTGAGCTGGGCCCTTCCACATCACTCAAAAATCAAGAAGATGCCCTACAGATATGGCCACAGGCCAGTCCAATGGAGCAATTCCCCAGCTGGGGCTCCCTCAACCCAGGTGTGTCAAGTTGACAACTGTAGCTATCCAACACACTGTGACTCACTGCATGTCTCTCATCATGGCCTGTTTTATGGAAAGGGCATCAAAAAGGACAAAATTTAAAAATATATTCACTCATGTTCATTGATATTTTAGATTCATAGTCACAATTCACATAAATACTTATTTACGTGGTTATAAACACTTCTGCAAATATGTAATTTTCCCTTTCCTTGTGCCTTTGAAATACGTATAAATGTTGGTCAGGAACAATGAGCATTTATTTCTACCTGTGGGACAAAAACTAGCATTGATTTTCTTCATGTCACTGGTAGAGTTCTGTCTTAAGATATGTCATATTTAAAACTTTCTGTTTACTTTGAAGGAAGATAATCTTCTTCAAGGTCTGTCAGAAGTTATCAAAGATTATCAGAATCACTCTGTGTGTTTCTTCACTTTAATATCACCCTGTGTTCATAGAACTTCTGAAGCTGTGTTTTTTAAGTGAGTAAACAAGGCATTTTATTTCAATGAAGACACTGTATTATTTGAAGCAGGACTGTGGCATTTGACAATTTGCAGATCTATTCAGTAAATATTTCGATTTTCAATTGGAATTAAAAATATTTAAAGTAACTTTACAGAATGACAATTTTATTAATTTTGAATTTATTTATTATTATTTTATGGTTATTTTTATGGTGTGTGTGAGTGCAAACCCGTGTATGCCACAGTGTGGGTGTGGAGGTCAGAGAAATTTCAGGAATCTGTTCTCCCCTTCCTGGCTTGGTTCCAGGGTTCCAATGCAGTTCACCAGATTTGGGTGGCACACACCCTTGTCCACTGAGCCATTTCTCTGGCCTACAAGTATACACAGAATATAATAATGAAACTTAAAATTTTTAAAAAAATTTTTATTTATTATTTTTATTTTATGTGTATGGGTATATTGCCTGCATGTGTGTAAGTGCACCTGTGTAATGCAATACCCTCAGAGGACAGAAGAAGGCATCGGATCCCTTGGAACTGGAGTTACAGATGGTTGTTAGCCATCATGTGGGTGCTGGGAATTGAACCTGGGTCCTCTGGAAGAGCAGTCAGTGCTCTTAACCACTGAGCCAACCCTCTAGCCCCACGTCTGCACTGTTTCTAACTTGAAATTAGTTCTCAGATTCAGACCCAAATACTTGCTAATGAACAAATATGTTTATAAATGACTGAAGAAATAAAATTATAAAAGTGTAAAAGCAGAACCAAAAAACCTTAAATCCACAAACATTTAAAAGACTCATTTTGGGTGCAAACTTCAAATAATTAATTCTAACTGTCGATATTTTAAGTTTATAATAAATATTTTAATTCCAAAATAAAATCTCCTTATTATAATTCAAAGTATTTCTCTCAGACATTTATATGTTCATAATATCTGTTATTTCTAATCATTTTCTGAGTTAGAATGCTAACCTGCTCCCCACCAGTCTTACAACCATTGTTTTATGGTTTTTGTTTTTGTTTTTTAACTTTTGAGACATGGTCTCACTATGTAGTCCTGGAACTTGCTATGTGAACCAGGCTGGCCCTGAACTCACAGAGACCTGCCTGGCCATACTTCATTACTGGGGCTACAAATATTATTTTCAGAAGCTGTTATTTTGACTTCATCAGCATGCTCACTGGACTCTTGAATCTTTCCAGTCAATTCTCTATGGACTGAATAACTCATCTAGCAAAGCTGCATGAGAAGCTGGGTTTGTTTAGAGCTGTTGTCAATATGAAAATAAAAGGTTATGAAATAAAGATGTCCTTTGAGTAATTAGAAGTACTGTTATTAATCATAGTAATTCAGATGCAATAAAGGGTCTTTATGTTCATTGGCAGTGAATTTGATTTTTAAAATTCAGTAAGTATACTATTTCCAGAATTATTAAACTCTACTATAATAACAAATAACATTTCTGAAGTTCTTTCTTAGTAATCAAAAGTGAGAAGTAGCTCCCATTGTAACATAAATTCAACAAACAACTTGGATTAACGTAGGCTGTGCTTTGAAATGTTTAATTAATAAAATGAAAACATCTGTCTGCATATAATCAGCCTGAGAATGCAACTGGATCCTCACAATGCAAGGAGCTCTCCTCTCAGACGCATCTGAATCATTTCTTAATCAGAGCTGTGGAGGGTTTAATGCTCAGGAGAATCTGAATGAAAGCAGTCTTGTGCTTTCAGTGGAAGTGCCCTGGGAATGCTTTGCCAGAGAATTTCTTCTTTGGACTCTCGGGGTTGATAGGAATTGTGTCCCGGACTGAGATGAGAAACCTTTCAGTTGCAGGCTCAAACACTTCAGTGTCTGATTGTCGATGTTCGGAGCAATGACACTATTTGAATAAGTGCTCTTCCATTAAAAGCAGGAGACAGTTTCTGTTCAGGACTATGGAAAATTGTTATACTTCTAGCGCTCATGTAGATATTGTATTAATGTATAATTTTTCTTGTAGAGAAAATTGGAAACTGTACAATTATTCTTAGGACAGTCACATTTTTATAATGTATGGAAAGGTTCTGTTCTTGAATGATTTCTTTATGAAAATTGTAGAATAATTTCTATTTCATCTTCGTTGCCTCTATAATTTTAGCAGTTTCAGTTTCTTATAAACAAGAAAACGTCTCTGTTCCTAGACTTCAGCTCTTTTCTCTCTGTTCTATAATATTAGACAAACTATTATACAATAATTTCTTCTATACTTTGTATTTTATAGTCTTATGAGCTGGATCTACTTAAAAATACAGAAGTATTTGACGTCCTCTTAATAGGTTTTTCATTTGTTTCTTTGTCCCAAATATTTCAGAGAAACCAAAATTAGGGGCAATATAGCAAAATCTAGAGGAATATCTCTGTCAGAAGGTTGAGTGACTTACCTGGGGAACTTTGGTTTGCTAAAAGCTCCCAGACTTGACTCCATTGGGTCACAGCTTCTCCTTCCCACAGTGATGACTATGTGAAGTGCTGTGGAACTTTTTTTTCATTCAGTGTAGTTTAGGACCTATGTCCAAGTATGTTTATACTTAGATTTATCATATTTATAGTTTATTATGTTCCAAGAGAAATCTATCTGAAACCTCACAAAAATCTTCAGATTTTCCATATAATAACCCCAATTTGCTTCTTCCCTCCCCTGAGCAAACCTGGTCGAATGTGAAATTCTATGGACTGTACCCATCATGCACTTGACTGTCCTTATTTTTTTCTTTTACATCCTAAGTTTTATTTATGATAGAAAATGAAAGACAGGAGAGATGGCTCCGTGGTTAAGAGTACTGGCTTCTCTTGCAGAGGACCCAGGTTTGGTTCCCAGCACCCACATGGTGACTAACAAACATCAGCAACTCCAGGTCCAGGAGATCAATGCCCTCTTCTGGCTTCCGTGGGCATTGTATAGCATGAGTGCACTCATGTAGATTCAGGCAAAACACTCATACATAGAAAATAAAAATTAACATTTTCATTCCTCTCTTCTCCTCGGGGGTCTCTCTCTTCTCTCTCTCATCATTCTTTTTCTTCCTTTCTTTCAGATGGCAGTTACATCTTACCTCCCTTTGAACTTTAAATTCAGTTTTATCTTATTGTTGTAAGCTGCAGTACATATATTTTCATACATCAGAATGACTTTGAAATTTCTGATAAAAGATTATCATGCATTTATTTTAGGTATGTATTACCTGCCAACGTTTTTTTGTTGGAAGGGAGGACCACAATATCATCAGCCATGAAAATCATGATCTGAGTAAAGCTCTTTTCTTTATTAAACACCTAGCTTCAGGTAGTTTGCTATAGGAATGCAAAATGTACTATTAATATACATATATAGGAATACAAAATGGACTATTAATATACACAGTATATTAATAATGCATACACATATGGAGCTGAAGCAGATATTTTTGCATGAGTTATTTTTACTATGTACTGTGACATGAATGACAGACACACAAAATACTCTGACTCTTCTTTGGTTCTTAAGTTTAACTGTGTCACACCCTGACATATAGAAAGCTCAATTCATTCAAAAGATTAAAAGTTTGTGACTTTTATGTGGACATTATAAGATTATTAAAGCCTCTAATTTGAATATAACTGCTTATTTTTGGTGTTCGTAGAAAAATAAGAAACATGAATAATACTAGGAAAGGTTCAATAGTTTCACATCTTCCCTATGAGTCCAGTAACAAGGGAAAAGGCAGTTGAGGCCCATTCTAGATGCTGTGGAATATAGACCACAGTTTGACTTGAAATATAGAACATGGCACGTTTTACCTGGCAGGCTAAGCTTCCGTATTTATGACATAAACAACAGAAATTGCACAAAGGCAAGATGGAGCCAAGAAACTAACAAATGTTTTGATCGTCTGCCAAGCCTGGTTATGGTAATTAAGAGATCATTAAAGAAAATGAACTGTGCAACGCTGTGGCCTCTCAATGAGTAGTATATTTTAGTGCAATGAAATCCCTGTGCTAAAGGACGTTCTCCAGTATGAAATGAGAACCAATGCCTTACTGATTAATCTACTAACAGTATTTTCAAAAAAAAAAAGATTTAATTAATATTTTAACCATCTCATGTATATAGTACTAATTTTATAAACACTGAGATTCTATGGCTAGAAGGAATTTAAATCTATAATAAAGAAGCTGAAAAGATACTTCTTAATCTTATCATTAATTAAGAATTCTCTTGATATTAACAACTTACTAAAAGGAAATGTTAGAAATAGTGTATACCATACCTATTTGTACCTGTCTTTATTTTTACGGCACTTTGTTAATTGCATGTCTTTCATTATATAAGAAAAATACACTGTTTTTTTATTATTTCCTTTTTCTTCAAATTTTGTCTTACTTGAGCAGGACAAAGGGACAAGATAGAGTCTTTGAGTCTTTATTGCTTATTGCTGGGAAATGGATTGGCGGTATGAAAAGCTTAATGTTAATGAATGATTACCTCTGAATGGAAAGTGTGTACATTCAGTAATGGCTATATTATAATTAATTGTGGGTCACAACTCAAAATATTTTTTTCTCATGAAAGCATTTGTTTCTTGATGAAATCTTTTATGACTAAGTCCTGAAATCCTTTACTATTTAATAAAAGGGCAGCTAAGTGGCCTGCAGATCATGAAAATAAACTGGTCAGAATAAATACCAAATTTTCTCTAATATAAAATAATAAAATAGCAATGATAAAAATTGGAGGACATTTCTTAATAGAGAAAATAGGAGGGCAAAAAAGAAACAACATTTTAGTTGACTAAAGTCAAATGAGAAAATGTTACGCTGAAAAGTCTAATGAAATTTACTGAAATAGTTAAGAGAATTATGTTAGAGTAGAAACCCATGAAGGAATTAAAGATCTTTAGGTTAAAATGAAAATCATGTCTATATTATTTTTATGTATTTAATGGCATACATGCAGCATAAGAAATAGAGACATTTCATGCTATTTTATGGGCATGTTCTGAGTCAAAGTTTCAACATATTAAGTGAAAGAACATGGCCTCTGCATGGCTCTCTCAGTACATGGTATGTGCATGGCTCTCAATGCAGTGTATGCATGGCTTCCCCAGTATCTCATAGTGAGGTCTGTAAAACAGACCCTGCTCATCCTGTCCCACATGTCCTTATGACATGGTAGCCTGCTGTGAGTTAAGCAGAGCATCCTTTGGACAAATAGCTGTGTAAGTTACCCTGACCTAAGGCTGATCATTCTAGCTGCAACTGTTCAGTGCAGCTCATGCATGCATACCTTCATGGTTCTCCTTGTTCCATTGACAGAATGTAAGTATGTGGAATGAGGTAGTAAAATAGATCACAGTGATCTACTGGAAGAAGTTGGCAACAGCTCAGGAGTCTGACTGAGAAGTGATGTACACAGTCCTTACACTTAATGCCACGATGCCAGGAAAGATAAGATCTCAGAAAGGCAGGGAAATGTCAAATGTGGAAGAGTGGAGTGGATGTTCTTTGCCTCCTTTATCTTTTTACTCCAAGGAGGACCGAGTTACATTCTTAGATTATAAATATTTAATCAATTAATAGTCTAGGAATAAAAGATAAAACTGATGATGGAGAGAAGTCCCTGGAGAGCAAGTTTGTTCACTTTGTTTTGTCTAATGTATTAGTTACTTTTCTGTTGCTGTGATAAAACACAGAGACCAAGGCAACTTATAGAAGGAAGAGTTTATTTGGCTTATGCTTCAGAGGGGTTAGAGTCACAACGAGCCAGAGGCATGGTGGCAGAAGCAGCTAGAACAAAAAGCTGAGCGACCACATTTCTAAGCAGGCACAGAAAGCATGGAGAGACAAGAAATCCAGTAAGGCTTGAGAGCTCTTAAAGCCTGCCTCCAGTGATGTTTCCTACAGCAAGGCCACGACTCCTAAAACTTCCCAAAACAGAACCATCAACTGGGGGAAAAATGTCTAAATACTTGGAGTTTATAGGGGACATTCTCATTTCAACTACCACATGTAGCAACCCTATCATCAGACTTCTCTAGAGGAACAAAACTGATAAAACGAATATGTATTATCACACATGATCTTAGCTAAAAGGCCAGGAAGAGATTGAATATGTATTATAAAAGGGGACTTATTAGGTTGACTTACAGGACAGGGCCTGAGTAGTCCAACAATATCCCATCTACTCACCAGAGAAACTGAGACCATGGTAGCTTTTCAGTCCACTAAGCTGGTGCCTCATTGGTTCTAATCTGGTGCTGAAGCTGAACGGTTCTTGAGAGTTGGTCTTTAGTTCACCTCGGAAGGCCAAAGATGGGCCATGAGGCCAGTGAAGGCTGGTGAGCCAGCAACACTGCTTTTTCCTGACATTTCTTTATACGTGGGCCGTTTCAGAAGGTGACCCCACTCCAGGGGAGGGTTTTCTCCTTTTAGTTCATCTTTCTCAGGAAATGCTGTTGCAGACTCACCCAGAGCCATTTCTCTTAGTTGATTCCATATCCAATCAAACTGACAATCAAGATTAATTATCACAGACCCTATGCAGAATTAAGACTCTAATGTGTGAAGGGATTTAAGTCACTAGATTATCAACTAATGGCAATTGCTATAAATACAAAGCTCCAATTAATCACAATTAGGCATTGAAACTGAAACTAATCTCTCACTGGTTTTCTAGTACCCAGAAGAAGAAATTCATACTCCATTAAAAATCAGTCTTGCCTATGTTCCCTATCTTGATAGCAGAAATAACTTCACAGGTAAATACAAATGCCACATCTAATCAAGGATACACTTCAAATACATGAATATAATCCTTGAAATGATACTTTACTGAAGAAATTTGGAAAGGACAATTGCAGAAATGAGTCAAATGCCCATTACCATCAAAGTCACTGAATTTTTCTGGAAAGCTTTTGATTATCAAGATATAAGCAAGGGAAGGTAATAATGACCATGTTCAGTTATGTCTGATCCCATATTTCATAAGAAACGTGAATGTTATTATCATTTGCTGAGGCTCCATGATTGTATGTGATAGGTAAATCAAGTCCAAATCGGGAGAAAGCACCAGGACACAGACAAGAACTCTGGCAGGATAGAGTTTATTGGTAGAGAAAAGGCACGAGACAGCCTCTAGTTTGGGATAAAGGATCTGTCAGTTTACAGGCTGTAGGCTGGGGGCTTTTAGAGGGGGTTGGGGGGTGATGTGGAAGGCGGGAAGGTATTACTCAAAACAAGTTAGGTGGGGGAAAGAATCCAGGGCTTATCAAAAGAGGATAGCCTCTGTCAAACCGCCCCCTTCCATCCCCTTCCATCAGCCAGGGTCTGGGTCATGGGATAAGGGGTTTACACATTGTGAAACCCCTATTTCAGGGGGAAATAGCTTGTACTGAGACAGTTCCTACATCAGTGGGTCTGTGGTGCAGGGCCTTTTTATCTTCTAAGATTATCAAAGGGGAAGCAGGCTGTGCTGAAACAGCTCTTGCAGCTATCGGGTCTTCGGTCATAGGAGTAGGGAGTCTGTTTATCTTGTCTGTAGGTGGTCAGGGTGCTCATTAATTCAGTCCCTGTAATTCCAGAGAGCTTACAAAACCATGAGGCCCTGTTGCATTGAGGAGGGGGTTGCTGTAGATACAAACCCTAACAATATTTTCTTAATTCCTTCAGTAATGGAAGTTATAATAAATATCACCTTCAATGTATATATCTTTAGTTTCCTGGGATTTCAATATTTTCAATTCTTCAAGATTATACTTAATATTATCTAAGAGTTTGTATTAGTTTTTTTTTATTTCTCTAATATAAACAACATATAAAGAGGAAATGTTCATTTGGCTCACAGTTTTAGTCATTTGATTCTATTGCTTTGGAGCATGAGTGAGGCAGATTATGGTATAACTGCAAAGTAGAATCAAGTCCATTAATCTCATGGCTGTTTGAAAGAAGATAGATACAGAGAGAAAGACAGATGATAGATCATGATAGATAGATGATAGATAGATAGATAGATGATTGATAGATAGATAGATGATAGATAGGCGATAGATAGATAGATGATAGATAGGTGATAGATGATAGACGATAGATAGATAGATAGATAGATAGATAGATAGATAG
>NW_008348089.1:3731419-3731572 GCF_000622305.1 Nannospalax galili | reverse complement strand
TCATAGAGGTGATAAATAGAAAGTTAGATCGATGTCAGATGCCTACATGATACATAAATGGATGACTGAATAGATGATAGATAGATAGATGATAGATAGATAGATAGAGATAGATAGATAAATGAGATCTATAGAGTATAGATAGATGATTGA
>NW_008348089.1:3724515-3731309 GCF_000622305.1 Nannospalax galili | reverse complement strand
GATAGATAGATAGATAGATAGATAGATAGATAGATAGATAGATACAAAGAGACATAGACCAGTATTCCATATCCCCTTTAGGGTCTTCCTATAAGGATGTATCCCTTAAATGTTGGACCACCTTCCAATAGCACCAATCCAAGGAACAAGCCTTTAAAATGTGTTGGTGGGGGATCTCAGGTCCAAGCTATAGCAGAACTTTAGGGTGTTCTAATTAGCATTAATTGCCCACTTGACACAGCTTAGAGTCATGTGACAGGAAAGCTTTGATTGAGAAATCCTTGGATCACATTGGCCTGTGAACGTGTCTATGAGGGATTGCCTTGTTTTTTAATTGATGCAGCAGGGCCCACACCACCGTGGGCAGCACTATCCCTAGGAGGTAGCCCTGCTTGTATATAAAAGCTCGCTAAGGGACTGGAGAGATGGCTCAGCTGTTAAAAACACTGGCTTCTCTTGCAGAGGACCTAGGTCTGATTCCCAGCACCCACATGGTAACTAGCAATCATCCTTAACTCCAGTTCCAGGGGAATTTGATACTCTCTTCTGATCTCCATGGGCATTGCATGATATGGGTACATTTACATACAACCAATCCAAACAGTCATATACATAATAACAATAAATTAAGTATATTTTAAAAATCTAGCTAAGCACCAGCCTGGTAATGAAAAAGCCTAAGAGCCAGCCAGCAAGCAGTATTCCTCCATGGTTCCTGCCTCCAATTCCTGCCTTGAATTACTGCCATAACTTCCCACAGTGATGGAGTGTGACCTGGAAGTGCAAGATGAAATAAACCCTTTCCTTTCATAAGTTGATTTTGCTTAGAGCATTTTTATCACAGCAGCAGAAAGCAAATCATAACAGCATATATATTTGAAAGCATGTATATTTCTGCACTTATTGATATTAGCAAAGCACAGTTAAATGAGTAAGACAGATATCTTTTCAAATGGAGCTTATTGCCCTTGTGCTAGATAGCTTCAACTGTTAACTTGACACATCTTGGAAGAGAGAGCCTCATTTAGGGAATTTTCTCTATCTATTCATCTGTGCCCATGTCTCTGAGGCATTTTCTTGATTGCTGAGTGAGGTTAGAGGGCCCAGCCCATTGGGCAGGTGGTCTTGGTTGTATGGGAACACAGGCCAGAGGAGTAAGCCAGTAAACATCATTCCTCCATGGTGTCTACTTCATTTCCCATCTACAGTTTCCTGAGCCTTGCTTGAGTTCTTGCCTTGACTTCGCTCACTGACAGACAGTAATCAGGACAAATAAGCCCCCCCCAAAACCTTTCCTCTCCAAGCTGGTTTTGGTGAGTGTTTCATCATAGCAACAGAAAGCAAACCAGGATGGACTCTGTGATATTAAAATTTGTGGTTTCTTCTGTTTCTTTATGTGAAAATATTCTGGTGGATTAATGTTTATACGGAGTGGATGTATATGTAAAAATAAGATATCTATGAAATTATTCTAGAATGGAGTATGCATATGCATATATATATACATATATATACATATAATACGTGCTTGTGTTAGAAATGTGTCATAAAATGCATTGATTCTTTGCCATCCTTGAAAGTGTGGTTTTTAACTAGCTTTCTGATCATAAATTCATGAAGTTTACTTCAAAATCAATTTTATATTGGGAACAAAGTTCCCTTTTTATTCTCAATTGCATTTTTAAACACATTTCCATGTAATCCCTATAAAAGGCAATAAATTTTAATATATAAAATTTATTATGTGTCAAATTTTATAAACCAAGATGCCTATTTTTTAAAAAAATAAAACCAAAGTAACTTCCCACCACAAGTCTTTCAATGAACCCTGGTCCATGCAGGTGGGAGCAGCAGCCTAGGTCTCTTTCCTCAATGACCTCCCCATCATGATGGACTATGTCCACAAACCATGAACCAAAGTAGATCCTTCCTTCTTTAAGTTGCTTCTTGTCAGGGATTTGGCCAGAGCTAAGAGGAAAATAACTAGCACCCATAGGATAGTAAGAAGTGTACTTCAGAGATTGTCAGCACTCTGAGTTCTTGTCATTAGGGGCTGTTCCTAGCGGATATGTTGGCCATAGAAACCAAAGGTAACCGTCAAGGCCAATTGGCAGAACACTTTGTGGCCTAAAGCATTCTTTCTTGACAGTAATGAATGATGAGACCTAGGATGGGTATCCTCTTTTTCTTAGATCCCTAAGCCTAGGCATGAGCTGTTCCTAGAGTAAATTAGGAAACATATCACTTTTCTCAAACAAAAATTTGAAGGGAGTGGATGTCAGAAACCATTCATTCTCAGGCCCCAGTGAGTATAGCTGAATGTCTTTTAAGAGAAGGTAAGACTATAATTTCCAGGACGCTTGTATCTGAAGTCCTGACACTGTGGAAAGCATTCCTTCACAGGAAGCTTGAGAAATATCAAAACATAACATGCCATTCCTACACTCAAGTGGCTTTCAGCCTCATGGGACAGGAGTGCAAGAGTTGATGTGAGTTTATACTAGGGAGCATGAACTGTAAATATCACACCACCTAATACAGGTTTTCCACAAGATCCCGTGATTAGGCAGTCACAAAGACTGGGATCGACAGGGAATTCAGGTCACAGAGGAAACAAAAAAGATCACTTTAAGTAGAATGACCCCCATACAGAATAAAGGGAGACGAGTGGACTGAGTGTGCTATGTTTAAGAGGACATGTCTTGAATACACACTTGAATAAACTGAAGATAACAGATTGAGTGGTGTATATACTGAAAGATGACTGTGTACTCAATATTAACAGGGGAGTTTGTACAAAAGAATGTGCTCTTACTTCAGAGGATTTGGCGAGATGCTGAAATTGGAGCTTACTAATCATGTGGCCATGTAATCTACCCAACAAGGAGTTGGCAGCTGTTCTGTAGATACCTTAGATTTTTGTGACACTTATGGCTTTTTTTTCTTTCTGTGCTTAAATTATAAACATGGATGAATACATACACTTTCCAATTTTGCACTCCTTTGTAAGCGTAAAGAAGTCTTAGGTTGTCCAAGATCCAAAAACAGCAACAAAAACAGGGCATAGTACCATACTGTAATTTACAATTTGTGTTTTGATTCCCCCTTGATCATATCTTTCTAGTGCCTGACTTCTTCCACAAAGGATTCAAGGAGACTTGGGAGAATTTGTGCTCTAAAGACGTTAGCAAATAACTGATATAAGAAGAACAAAATTAATACTTAATAAAGGAAAAATAAGAAACAAAATTATGAAAATATACTAAAGTCTTATAATGTGACTCCCACCTTGAAGTTTAACATTTGGGTTTCGGGCTCTTAGAGTTCTCCCCAGCCACCTCCCCTAAAAAAATTGATCAGTTACCTGGGCTTTCTGATGGGGATTAGCAAGCCCAGCCCCTCTTCTCAGCATTCCCTATAAAGAACCCAGAACATCCCACTCTCCTCAATAGTGTTGAAAACCAAATGAAATAAGTCTCATTTGAAATCATCTTTTGATAAAAGCTGAAAGTGTAACTGAAAGCTTAAGAAGGCAGTTTCACAGCAGGCTAGGGATTATGAGTTATATACAGAAAACGTTACATTGCTAAACTAATTCAAGAAGAAAATGTAAAATACCTTGGAACTGAATATTCCTCAGCTATTATACACAGTTATTCCCTAAGATGATTTCCAATGAATTCTGTCTGGGTTTTGTTTGTTTTTGTTGTTTTTGGGTTTTTAATTGATTATATAAGCATTACCTACTCCTTTGGGAAAAAACTTACTACCCTCAAAATTATTAACAATATTCAATGGGTTTTCCAAATTTTATAAGCTTGACAGGCTAAATGAATAGATATATTTTAAGGATACAAATAAAGGGCTGGAGAGATGGCTCAGCAGTTCAGATCACTGGCAGTTCTTGTAGAAGACCCAGGTTTGATTCCCAGGATCAACATGGAGGCTAACAACTGTATGTAAATCCAGTTCCAGGGGATCTGACACCCTCTTTTGATCTCCATGGACATTGTACAACATGGGTACACTTACATATATGCGAAATACACTCATACACACAAAAATAAAATTAATAAATAAAATATCTAAGATTACAAATAAAATTACACAAAATCCTAAAATAAAATATTATATTAAATACAATGACTATATCTTTACTAAAATTGTCATGTTACTATATATAGCATTTCTTAACTTTTTATAGTATTTTATTTTAGGATTTTTTTTTCATTTTACACTTGCTGTAGTAACTAGGAGAGTGTCCTAGCAAAAATGGAACTCCCTAGTTTAGGTTTCAGCCCTGTTTCTAGAACTCACAGCCAGAAGGCCTGGATCTGGGTTCAAACAATTGACAAAATTAAAAGAAAATGATAATAAATGGAAAAATGGAAAAATTAATTTATTTTCAGTATTGTACAAACTGAGGAGAGAGAAATTTTCAGTCTGTATCTGCCTTGCCCATAGCAGTGTCAAAGGGGTGGTGAGATGGCTCAGTAGGTAAAGAGACTTGCTGGAAAAGCCTGATGTGCATACATACACACCCAAATACATAAACATACACACAAACACACACACAGAAACATAGATACACAAAAACACACACAGATACACATAAGTACACACATATGCAAACACATACATACAAACACACATGCACAACACACACACAAATTTACACAAACATGCACACACACACATGCACACATGCACACAAAGTAAGAAAACCTTATAGAAAGAAGGAAACAGAAGCCAGAGCTCTGCATTGTACATGTAGCAGTGGCCCCATTTACCAGAACGAGGAGATAAGTCTCTCCCCTGGTACCAGGGATCAGGACTTCAGGGGGCAGCCATTTCACCCCTAGCATGGTAATTCCTGTACTAAGCTGGAGATGATAAATATCATTTTTGTAAATGGATCCTGATTCCTTGAGCCCATAAATCAGCACAGATGAGTCCCATTCTGGTAAACCTGAGAAATTGTAGGAGCACACAAGTCAGTTGTCTTTCCTTGTTATTTGCCCCCCAAAAGCATGTCTTTTTCTCTTTTAAAAACCATTCATAGTCTTCTCTCATTTCCATCTTTTAATTCTTACCAATTTCTGTGGGATCATTTTATGCAAAGAACATTTAGCCTTTGCGTTTATCATATTTCTCTTTGCTTTCACCTACAGAAAATGCCAATTTTAGTCCTGCCAAATCTCTTCCGCTGTGGTTTCTGTTCTTGCTTTACACAATGAAGGCTTTGCTCAGTGACAGTCAGATTCACACATCTCTTTCCCCTAGCCATCTGTACCCTGAATATTTACAAATAATGTTTTTGTATGGCAGTGTATAAAAAGAATTAAATGGATATTATATTCCAAAATAAGTGGACAATTTTCTATGTATTGAAAAACATCCTCCCTTTCTCATTGCTGTGAGTAATTACACGTTTAGAAAGCCAAAGTCTCTCCTACATTGTATTTAGATCAAATAGATAAGTTGACCTGACTGTGTGTTTGTTTCTCACCTCCCGCCTTTTGCCTTGTACCTGTGAGTCTCCTTAGATCCAGTTAGCTGATGGTTTTCTTTTTTTTTTCCATTGTACATTTGCATCTTCTTATCTTTCCTTTAGGTCTGAGTGGGTAGTTTGAAAAGGCAGTGTCAGAAGCAGCTATTCACATAACAACCTTTGTGAGGAATGCAGCCATTGTACCTTCCAAAGCATGCTCACCATGGCTGTGTGACAATGGATCTGCATCATTGTAAAGAAATAGGCTTATCTTAATTGCTAGGAAATGGGAGCATAAAAGTCAACTGAAAGTGATTTCAATTCATTAAAATGAATTTCTTTGATTTAAAGCAGCTCAGAAAAGAGTCTTGTTTTGTGTTGCTTGAAACTGTTATCTGATGTGTGATGACCGTTCTTGCTGAACTGTCTTTGGCAAGGTTATTAAAATGCAGGTTACATTCAAGCAGCTAATGACTAGGATTCTATGCCAAACTCAAATTTAGAAGACAAAGAGTTCTTTCCCCACAGATTCAGAGGACTGTGGTCAGAAAATAAGGAAACAAAATGTTATTATTTTCCATTTATTTATACATTTGACCACATACATGTTGTATGAATCCAATACCTACAATTATTCTTCATTAAAGATTGCACTCAAGGACCCGGCAGTTTAAGTAATTTATGAGCACAGTAATAGTTCTGTCATTTTAAGGAAGTTGACTTCTCTATTTGACTTAGACTGTAATATGAGCTCATCTGGATAAGGTCACAACAAAATTATGCTTAACAACATGATGATTAGACCCCTTTAGGCTTTGAGCAGTGGCAAAATAATCTAATTATTATTTCAACTTGAGCCTTCCAGTTTGACAAGCTCTGTAAGGATGCATCTGAACACTGGGACTGAAAAAGTTTCTTCCATGTATCACAAGTTTCATACTAAGCTGGGAACCTGAGGGAGATGAGAGGCACAGCTGACGTCTACCATGCCATGTACTCTCACAATGTCTCTCTTTCTTGAAATACATTTTCATGAACCATATTTATTATTTACACACACTATGTTTTCTTTCTTTTTTATTTTTTTTTTGGTTTTTTGAGACAGGGTCTCTCTGTAGCCCCAGCTGTCCTGGAGTCACTATGTAGACCAGGCTGGCCTTGAACTCACAGAGATCTGCCTGCCTCTGCCTCCCATGTTCTGGGCTTTCTTTTTTTAAAAAAAAATTAAAAAACTTTATTGAGAATATCATACATGCATATAAGGTGTTTTGATCAAATCCATGCCCACTCCCTCCCCTCCAAC